>NC_091282.1:556060355-556360355 GCF_032444005.1 Ranitomeya imitator | reverse complement strand
TGGAAGGGAAGGAGCGCCATTTGACTTTTTGAATGAAAAATTGGCTCCACTCTTTAGCGGACACCATGTCACATTTGGAGAGCCCCCATGTGCCTAAGAATTGGAGCTCACCCACAAGTGACCCCATTTTGGAAACTAGACGCCCCAAAGAACTTATCTAGAAGCATAGTGAGCACTTTGAACCCCAATGTGCTTCACAAATTAATCCCTAAAAATGAAAAAGTACTTTTTTTCACAAAAAAATTCATTTAGCCTCAATTTTTTCATTTTCACATGGGCAACAGGATAAAATGGATCCTAAAATTTGTTGGGCAATTTCTCCTGAGTACAACAATACCTCACATGTGGGGGTAAACCACTGTTTGGGCACATGGTAAGGCTCGGAAGGGAAGGAGCGCTATTTGACTTTTTGAATGAAAAATTATCTCCATCGTTAGCGGACACCATGTCGCGTTTGGAGAGCCCCTGTGTGCCTAAACATTGGAGCTCCCCCACAAGTGACCCCATTTTGGAAACTAGACCCCCCAAGGAACTTATCTAGATGCCTAGTGAGCACTTTAAACCCTCAGGTGCTTCACAAATTGATCTGTAAAAATGAAAAAGTACTTTTTTTTCACAAAAAAATTATTTTCGCCTCAATTTTTTCATTTTTACATGGCCAATAGGATAAAATGGATCCTAAAATTTGTTGGGCAATTTCTCCCGAGTACGCCGATACCTCATATGTGGGGGTAAACCACTGTTTGGGCACACGGCAGGGCTCGGAAGGGAAGGCGCGCCATTTGACTTTTTGAATGGAAAATTAGCTCCAATTGTTAGCGGACACCATGTCGCGTTTGGAGAGCCCCTGTGTGCCTAAACATTGGAGCTCCCCCACAAATGACCCCATTTTGGAAACTAGACCCCCCCAAGGAACTTATCTAGATGCATATTGAGCACTTTAAACCCCCAGGTGCTTCACAGAAGTTTATAACGCAGAGCCATGAAAATAAAAAAAAATGTTTCTTTCCTCAAAAATGATTTTTAGCCTGGAATTTCCTATTTTGCCAAGGGTAATAGGAGAAATTGGACACTAAATGTTGTTGTCCAGTTTGTCCTGAGTATGCTGATACCCCATATGTGGGGGTAAACCACTGTTTGGGCGCACGGCAGGGTTCGGAAGGGAAGGCATGCCATTTGGCTTTTTAAATGGAAAATTAGCTCCAATCATTAGCGGACACCATGTCACGTTTGGAGAGCCCCTGTGTGCCTAAACATTGGAGATCCCCCACAAATGACCCAATTTTGGAAACTAGACCCCCAAAGGAACTAATCTAGATGTGTGGTGAGGACTTTGAACCCCCAAGTGCTTCACAGAAGTTTATAACGCAGAGCCATGAAAATAAAAAATAAAAATATTTTCTAAAAAATTATCTTTTAGCCTGCAATTTTTTATTTTCCCAAAGGTAACAGGAGAAATTTGACCCAAAAAGTTGTTGTCCAGTTTCTCCTGAGTACGCTGATACCCCATATGTGGGGGTAAACCACTGTTTGGGCACATGCCGGGGCTTGGAAGTGAAGTAGTGACGTTTTGAAATGCAGACTTTGATGGAATGCTTTGCGGGCGTCACGTTGCATTTGCAGAGCCCCTGATGTGGCTAAACAGTAGAAACCCCCCACAAGTGACCCCATTTTGGAAACTAGACCCCCAAAGGAACTAATCTAGATGTGTGGTGAGGACTTTGAACCCCCAAGTGCTTCACAGAAGTTTATAACGCAGAGCCATGAAAATAAAAATAAAAAATTATTTTCTCAAAAATTATCTTTTAGCCTGCAATTTTTTATTTTCCCAAGGGTAACAGGAGAAATTTGACCCCAAAAGTTGTTGTCCAGTTTCTCCTGAGTACGCTGATACCCCATGTGTGGGGGTAAACCACTGTTTGGGCACACGTCGGGGCTCAGAAGGGAAGTAGTGACTTTTGAAATGCAGACTTTGATGGAATGGTCTGCGGGTGTCACGTTGCGTTTGCAGAGCCCCTGGTGTGCCTAAACAGTAGAAATCCCCCACAAGTGACCCCACTTTGGAAACTAGACCCCCAGAGGAACTAATCTAGATGTGTGGTGAGGACTTTGAACCCCCAAGTGCTTCACAGAAGTTTATAATGCAGAGCCGTGAAAATGATAAATAAGTTTTTTTTCCTCAAAAATAATTATTTTGCCCAGAATTTTTTTATTTTCCCAAGGGTTACAGGAGAAATTGGACCCCAAAAGTTGTTGTCCAGTTTCTCCTGAGTACGCTGATACCCCATGTGTGGGGGTAAACCACTGTTTGGGCACACGTCGGGGCTCAGAAGGGAAGTAGTGACTTTTGAAATGCAGACTTTGATGGAATGGTCTGCGGGTGTCACGTTGCGTTTGCAGAGCCCCTGGTGTGCCTAAACAGTAGAAACCCCCCACAAGTGACCCCATTTTAGAAACTAGACCCCCCAAGGAACTTATCTAGATATGTGGTGAGCACTTTGAACCCCCAAGTGCTTCACAGACGTTTACAACGCAGAGCCGTGAAATTAAAAAATCATTTTTCTTTCCTCAAAAATGATGTTTTAGCAAGCATTTTTTTATTTTCACAAGGGTAACAGGAGAAATTGGACCCCAGTAATTGTTGCGCAGTTTGTCCTGAGTACACTGATACCCCATATGAGGGGATAAACCACTGTTTGGGCGCACGTCGGGGCTCGGAAGTGAGGGAGCACCATTTGACTTTTTGAATACAAGATTGGCTGGAATCAATGGTGGCGCCATGTTGCGTTTGGAGACCCATGATGTGCCTAAACAGTGGAAACCCCTCAATTCTACCTCCAACACTAACCCCCCCACACCCCTAACCCTAATCCCAACTGTAGCCATAATCCTAATCACAACCCTAACCACAACCCTAATTCCAACCCTAACCCTAAGGCTATGTGCCCACGTTGCGGATTCGTGTGAGATTTTTCAGCATCATTTTTGAAAAATCCGCGGGTAAAAGGCACTGCGTTTTACCTGCGGATTTACCGCGGATTTCCAGTGTTTTTTGTGCGGATTTCACCTGCGGATTCCTATTGAGGAACAGGTGTAAAACGCTGCGGAATCCGCACAAAGAATTGACATGCTGCGGAAAATACAACGCAGCGTTTCCGTGCGGTATTTTCCGCACCATGGGCACAGCGGATTTAGTTTTCCATAGGTTTACATGGTACTGTAAACCTGATGGAACACTGCTGCGAATCCGCAGCGGCCAATCCGCTGCGGATCCGCAGCCAAATCCGCACCGTGTGCACATAGCCTAATTCTAAAGGTATGTGCACACGCTGCGGAAAATGCTGCGGATCCGCAGCAGTTTCCCATGAGTTTACAGTTCAATGTAAACCTATGGGAAACAAAAATCGCTGTACACATGCTGCAGAAAAACTGCACGGAAACGCAGCAGTTTACATTCCGCAGCATGTCACTTGTTTCTTCGGATTCCGCAGCGGTTTTACAACTGCTCCAATAGAAAATCGCAGTTGTAAAACCGCAGTGAAATGCACAGAAAAACCGCGGTAAATCCGCCATAAATCCGCAGCGGTTTAGCACTGCAGATTTATCAAATCCGCTGCGGAAAAATCCGCAGAGGACCAGAATACGTGTGCACATAACGAAACCCTAACCCTAGCCCTAACCCTAGCCCTAACCCTAAACCTAACCCTATTCTAACCTTAGTGGAGAAAAAAAAAAAAATTCTTTATTTTTTTATTGTCCCTACGTATGACAAAGGGGGGGGGGGGGTCATTTATTATTTTTTTATTTTGATTACTGTGATAGATTATATCTCAGTGATCAAAATGCACTTTGGAACGAATCTGCCGGCCGGCAGATTCGGCGGGCGCACTGCGCATGCGCCCGCCATTTTGGAAGATGGCGGCGCCCAGGGAGAAGACGGACGGACCCCGGCAGGATCGGTAAGTATGATGGGGTGGGGGGGAGCATGGGGGGGATCGGAGCATGGGGGGTGGATCGGAGCGCTGGGGGGGTGGAACGGAGCACGGGGGGGTGGAACGGAGCACGGGGGGTCGGAGCACGGGGGGGTGAATGATGCACGGGGGGTGGATCGGAGTGCAGGGGGGTTGGATCGGAGCACGGGGGGGGTGATTGGAGCACGGGGGGAGCGGACAAGAGCACAGGGGGAGCGGAGCACAGGACGTAGGGGAGCCGAAGCAGTGTACCGGACAGATCGGTGGCTTGGGGGGGTGATCGGTGGGGTGGGGTGGGGGCACATTAGTGTTTCCAGCCATGGCCGATGATATTGCAGCATCGGCCATGGCTGGATTGTAATATTTCACCAGTTTTAATAGGTGAAATATTACAAATCGCTCTGATTGGCAGTTTCACTTTCAACAGCCAATCAGAGCGATCGTAGCCACGGGGGGGGGGATGAAGCCACCCCCCCTGGGCTAAACTACCACTCCCCCTGTCCCTGAAGGCCGGGTGAAATTGGAGTTAACCCTTTCACCCGATCTGCAGGGACGCGATCTTTCCATGACGCCAAATAGGCGTCATGGGTCGGATTGGCACCGACTTTCATGACGCCTACGTGGCGTCATGGGTCGGGAAGGGGTTAAATAACAAACCCAGGCAAGGCGATTAGTGAAGGCAGCTGCTACAGCTACCTAACGGAGCAGCAGTTCCACTCGAAACCACCAGAGGGAGCCCAAGGGCAGAACTCGCAAACATACCATTAGCAACCACAGAAGGGAGCTCCAGAACGGAACTCACAACAGCCATAGCCAAATGGCCCATCCCACGCACTAAAACCCAGGTCATGGCGTTTCTAGGGACAGCGGGGTATTACAGGAAATTCATTCCCAATTACAGCAGCGTAGCCAAGCCCCTCACTGATCTGATACACAAGAACCAACCCCGTCAGGTAACCTGGACCCCAGAGTGTGAGGAAGCCTTCCGCCAACTAAAGGACGCCCTCACCAATACCCCTGTATTGGCAGCACCCGATCCAACTAAACGTTTCCTTGTTCACACAGACGCTTCTATGTTTGGATTGGGGGCAGTACTGAGCCAAGTCGGGCCAGATGGCCAAGAACACCCGGTAGCTTACCTGAGTCGGAAACTACTGCCCCGTGAAGTAAGCTATGTGGCCATCAAGAAGGAGTGCCTGGCAGTAGTATGAGCAAACCGAAAAGTTGCAACCATATTTGTATGGAGGACAGTTTTCCCTCCTAACGGACCATAATCCCCTAGTCTGGCTTAATCGGGTCTCCGGAGACAACGCCAGATTGCTGCGGTGGAGTTTAGCCCTACAACCTCTGGACTTCACCATCCACTACAGACCCGGCAAACAAAACGGTAACGCCGATGGACTAAGTCGACGAACGGAACTTGTACCAACCCCATAAACTTCGGTCATCCCCAAACCGATCCATTAAGGATCAGATTGTGTATGCCGATCGCGTCGCTGAAAAGGGGAGCCGTGTTACGGAACCACTCAGCACCCAGAATATGTTGTGCAGTGATATGTATGTATAATAGGTTCCATGTGAGATGCATGTCCCTAATGCATTAGCCCACAGGCTGCGCCCCTGGGCAGAGGGGACACGATATTTCCCTTTCGTCCCGCCCCCCCACCTTTGTAATTCCCACAGTAAATATCGGCAGGCTCCGGCCACCTGCGGCTATTGTTATGTATGTCTTGCCTTCCGCTTTTCAATTGGCCTGCCCTCTGTATCTGTGTTATATATTCTGTGTTTTGTGAGTAAAATGTCAGACTGGAAATACGTGGAGAAGCAGTGATCTTTTACATGCTCCCATGTAACCAAGGAATTCCAGCCAGAGTCCTTCATTCAGACTCCAGCCAAAGCAGAGTGGACCTCCAGAAACACGGGTCGGTACTGAAAGAGGTACCCCAGATTGGTAGACCGCGTTACAGGAGGAAGACATGAGACAGAGAGATACTATCCAGCCCAGCCTCATCTCATCTGCTCAGCGATGATTTGATAACAATCTGGAGGTGGAGGCTGAGGTGGAGGAACAGGAGCTAGTTGCTAGAACAACAGAGGCTAGTACCCACACAAGCTTTGTCCCATCTGTCCTAAGTGGATGGGCTGAGGAAGGGAATGAGATGGAGAAGATGGAGAGTAGTCATCATTGTGGAGATCAGGAAGTGTTGGCTGTAGGGAGCTTAGCACATATGGCTGACTTTATGTACCGCTGCCTTTCCCATGACCCTCGCGTTACATTCATCTTGACCAAAAAAGAGTATTAGAAGTTCACCCTACTTGACCCATGCTACAAGGAGTACCTTGCATCTCTCCTTCATGAGGCAGAGAGATTTACTAAAATGGTTCTAAACCAAAAAGCCATTGTGGAAAATATGTTGAAAAAATTTCCAGCAGACAATGCTAGCGGCAGAGGGCAAACATCTTTGCCCAACCAAGGAGGAGATATGAGGGAGGCACACACAAGGTACAGCAGAGGCAGGGGTACACTGTCAAAGGCCTGGGCCAATTTCATAACACCCTCCCAGGATCCAGGCCCTGAAGACTGAGTATTTTTAACAAGGAAGGAAAAGTTTTTAAAGATCGGGGTTTCATAATAGGCAGGCGCTTTCAACTGTCAACAGAATATGTTGACAGGCTCAATCTGATAAAAATGAACAAAGCCTGGATTAGTCCCAACTTTTCCACACCACTGTCATGGACGTGGTTTGTGGAACCACTGTGCCACAGACTGCGGAGAGCCTGGAGGGGCGTAACTAAGCGAGCACCTGACTGTTCATTAGAGCCTCTGATTGTGAGGTTAGACTTGGCTAATGATGGATGCAAGGTGCTACTCCAGGACAGACCAATGGACTCGCAGCAGCTGGACCCAGAGGACAGACTGGATGGAGCAGCAGGCAGAGTTTGTATCAGAGTGCAGCAGGCAGGATCTGCACCAGAGTGCAATAGGCAGGATCGGCATCAGAGTGCAGCAGGCAGGATCTGTATCAGAGTGCAGCAGGCAGGATCTGCACCGAAGGGTAGCAGGCAGGATCTGCACCAGAGTGCAGCAGGCAGGATCTGCACCAGAGTGCAACAGGCAGGATCTGCACCAGAGTGCAACAGGCAGGATCTGCACCATAGTGCAACAGGCATGATCTGCATCAGAGTGCAGCAGGAAGGATCTGCACCAGAGTGCAGCAGGCAGGATCTGCAGCAGAGTGCAGCAGGGACTGGTATGCAACCTTATACAACATAGACTGCAAAATAGGAAGGTTGCTCAGGCAACAATATATACACAATGCCATATACACAATATATACACAATGCCATATACATTTGGCCATTGGTTGTGGAGGAAATAGCAAGTACACTCGCTAACTCTTTAAGAGGGCGGGAGCACGCGCGTGTCCTAAGGACATGGCTGGAAGCCCAGCTGGAAGCATGCAGAGCATGGGGAAGAGAAGAACTAATCGCAGCATGGGTGAGTTAAGTGACACGCCGGAGACCCTGCTTGTCAGAGCAGAGCTCAGCATGGTGCTAACAACCACCAGATCACAGCAGCACATAAAGTGTTTTTAATCTTCAATATTTGAATAAGGCTCTCCAGTTGTTGTCTTCAAGGGTGCATGGATGACCCTCATAATTTTTTTCTGGCTTTGCACTGGGTGCAATGCCTTTATGAGTGTAGAAGTATCCCAACTCCACGTTTTTAATTTTTTTTATGAGGCACTCCAGTTGGTGCCATCAATGGTGTATGGATGACCCTGTTTGTAATTTTTGGCAGGCTTTACACTGTGTGCAGAGATTTTATGAGTGTAGGAGTACTTCAACTACACTTTGTTCACAATATTTGAATCAGGTAATACAGTTGGTACCTTCAAAGGTATATAGATGATTTTTTGGCAGGCTTTGCATTTAGTGCAAAACAATGATGCACCTAAGTGCAAACAGGTGTGCGCTTGATAATAGCCTCTAAAATATCAATAACCCCAATAGGAAATGAGAATAGGACGTAATTTCTCTATATGTATACCACAATGGTAGTAATAGACATCCGTAGTAAGTAGATGGAATTACAACATCGATGTTCCTACCTTCAAACGAGGAACTGTAAAGGATAAGAAGTCCGTGCTGAATAAAATCCTTCTCGTGCTGCCGCTGTATTTGCAGGAGGTTCCAGGTGCAGAGCGCCGTAATAGAGTCCACATAGGTGGCTACCCCGGCCGGTAGCAGCCACCTAAAACAAGCCTTCGGGTTGGAGCGGGGTCCCGGAACAACAGACGCCGCACAGTGCAGGAGCGGTGAGTCTAGGTGAACCGAAGGACCTGTGTGACGTGCGCAGTCATGTGACCGTTACCAGAGCCCGAGAGTGAGTACGGAACGATGTGAGGGTCAATCTACCAACGCGTTTCTGAGACTGCTGTCTCCTTCTTCAGGGTTAACCCTTACCACGTACTCTTCCTCTTTATATAGTTTCTCCTAGCAGAGTCCCATTATTGGAATCCAAAAAGTTCAGAGCCGATATTCAAGCCTCTAGGTGCAATCGTGTCTAGAACAAAAATCCACTTTGTTTCGGCTCTGGACATAGCTTTGATGTAATCGCCACCTCTCCAGTGGCGTACTACTTTTGCTATACCTGTCACTTTCATCTGATGTATCCTCCCTTCATGTTGTTCTACAAAATGCTGAGACAGTGGGTGACCCATAAATTTATTTTTGATATTACGGATATGTTCCCCTATTCTGGTTTTCAACGGTCGTTTTGTCCTGCCCACATATAATTTTCCACACGGACATTCTATTATGTATATTACTCCGGAGGTAGAGCATGTCACAAAGTCCTTAATTGGGAATGTTCTGTCCCCTTTTCTGATGTTTGTGCATTTCTGTATAATGGTTTGATTGCATATATTACATTTGTGACACGGAAAAAATCCTTTCAATTTAGTGTGGAAAATGGAGGACTGTATGAAAGACGGTTTATTTTGAATAGTTGGTGCAATCAAATTCCCCAAATTTTGGGACTTTTTGTATATAAACCGGGGTTTTTCCGTAATAACGTCTCCCAAAATCTTGTAATTTTTTAAAATGTGCCAATGTTTCCTAACAATTTTACGTAAAATATTGGAGTTAGTATTATATTTAGTAATTATAGGAACGCAATCTATATTTTCCGTAATTTCTTTGGGGGCAGGATGAATAAGTTCCTGTCTTGTTCTGGAAAGGGCCATATCTCTCGACTTCTCCAGCATGTTCATATCATACCCTTTCTCCAAGAATTTATTTGTTAATTTAGATGCCTCCATATTGAAATCCTGGGATCTCGAACAATTGCAATGAATCCTAATGTACTGGCTTTTGGGAATATTAAGAAGCCAATTTGGCAAATGACAACTGTCCAGCGGGATGTAACTGTTTGTGTCCGTTGGTTTCCTGAAAGTGCATGTTTGGATTTTATGATCCTCAATAAAAATTCTTAGGTCTAAAAAATGAATATTTGTGGTACTGGTGGTGGAGGTAAAATTTAAAAAATGTGAATTTTTATTAATATCCTTTAAAAACTGATTAAGAGAATCCCACCCACCCGACCAAATAAAAATGGCATCATCTATAAAACGCCGCCAGAGGACCAGGTTTGTGCGCAGACAACCCCCCGGGTAGATGAAAGACTCCTCCCAGCTACCCACATAGAGCTTTGCATAACTGGGCGCGAACCTGGTCCCCATAGCGGTACCCCACTGCTGGGAGTAGTAGTCCTCCTCATACAGGAAGTAATTATGGGATAAAATAAAGTGCATAAGTTCCCCAAAAATTCAATTTGTGTAGGAGGAACCTGAGAGAACCTATTTAAAAAATGCATAGCGGCCTCGCAACCTGTTTTATGGTCTATTACAGTATAGAGAGAGGTAATGTCCAAAGTACCCAAAATAAAATCCTCTTTCCATTCCACTTGTTGTAAAAGATTTAAAATATGTGCACTATCTTTAAGATGTGAGGGTAAAAGTGGTACAATAGGTTGTAGATGAGAGTCAACTAATTTGGACATATTTGCTGTAAGACAATTGATGCCCGAGACAATGGGTCTACCGGGTGGATTGGCAGTATCTTTATGGATACAACCTATTGTACCACTTTTACCCTCACATCTTATTAAAGACAGGTTGCGAGGCCGCTATGCATTTTTTAAATAGGTTCTCTCAGGTTCCTCCTACACAAATTGAATTTTTGGGGGAACTTATGCACTTTATTTTATCCCATAATTACTTCCTGTATGAGGAGGACTACTACTCCCAGCAGTGGGGTACCGCTATGGGGACCAGGTTCGCGCCCAGTTATGCAAACCTCTATGTGGGTAGCTGGGAGGAGTCTTTCATCTACCCGGGGGGTTGTCTGCGCGCGAACCTGGTCCTCTGGCGGCGTTTTATAGATGATGTCATTTTTATTTGGTCTGGTGGGTGGGATTCTCTTAATCAGTTTTTAAAGGATATTAATAAAAATTCACATTTTTTAAATTTTACCTCCACCACCAGTACCACAAATATTCATTTTTTAGACCTAAGAATTTTTATTGAGGATCATAAAATCCAAACATGCACTTTCAGTAAACCAACGGACACAAACAGTTACATCCCGCTGGACAGTTGTCATTTGCCAAATTGGCTTCTTAATATTCCCAAAAGCCAGTACATTAGGATTCATCGCAATTGTTCGAGATCCCAGGATTTCAATATGGAGGCATCTAAATTAACAAATAAATTCTTGGAGAAAGGGTATGATATGAACATGCTGGAGAAGTCGAGAGATATGGCCCTTTCCAGAACAAGACAGGAACTTATTCATCCTGCCCCCAAAGAAATTACGGAAAATATAGATTGCGTTCCTATAATTACTAAATATAATACTAACTCCAATATTTTACGTAAAATTGTTAGGAAACATTGGCACATTTTAAAAAATGACAAGATTTTGGGAGACGTTATTACGGAAAAACCCCGGTTTATATACAAAAAGTCCCAAAATTTGGGGAATTTGATTGCACCAACTATTCAAAATAAACCGTCTTTCATACAGTCCTCCATTTTCCACACTAAATTGAAAGGATTTTTTCCGTGTCACAAATGTAATATATGCAATCAAACCATTATACAGAAATGCACAAACATCAGAAAAGGGGACAGAACATTCCCAATTAAGGACTTTGTGACATGCACTACCTCCGGTGTAATATACATAATAGAATGTCCGTGTGGAAAATTATATGTGGGCAGGACAAAACGACCGTTGAAAACCAGAATAGGGGAACATATCCGTAATATCAAAAATAAATTTATGGGTCACCCACTGTCTCAGCATTTTGTAGAACAACATGAAGGGAGGATACATCAGATGAAAGTGACAGGTATAGCAAAAGTAGTACGCCACTGGAGAGGTGGCGATTACATCAAAGCTATGTCCAGAGCCGAAACAAAGTGGATCTTTGTTCTAGACACGATTGCACCTAGAGGCTTGAATATCGGCTCTGAACTTTTTGGATTCCAATAATGGGACTCTGCTAGGAGAAACTATATAAAGAGGAAGAGTACGTGGTAAGGGTTAATCCTGAAGAAGGAGACAGCAGTCTCAGAAACGCGTTGGTAGATTGACCCTCACATCGTTCCGTACTCACTCTCGGGCTCTGGTAACGGTCACGTGACTGCGCACGTCACACAGGTCCTTCGGTTCACCTAGACTCACCGCTCCTGCACTGTGCGGCGTCTGTTGTTCCGGGACCCCGCTCCAACCCGAAGGCTTGTTTTAGGTGGCTGCTACCGGCCGGGGTAGCCACCTATGTGGACTCTATTACGGCGCTCTGCACCTGGAACCTCCTGCAAATACAGCGGCAGCACGAGAAGGATTTTATTCAGCACGGACTTCTTATCCTTTACAGTTCCTCGTTTGAAGGTAGGAACATCGATGTTGTAATTCCATCTACTTACTACGGATGTCTATTACTACCATTGTGGTATACATATAGAGAAATTACGTCCTATTCTCATTTCCTATTGGGGTTATTGATATTTTAGAGGCTATTATCAAGCGCACACCTGTTTGCACTTAGGTGCATCATTGTTTTGTACTATTTATTTTCCCATCAACCCAGTGTGGAGGTTGGTTTGGTATTGCAGCAAGGATTGATAGCCTTTCTCTTCCCCTTTTTTCTTACATTTTGCGCCACCATCTATATTTACTTTTATTTGCATTTAGTGCATAGCCTTTATGAGTCTAGGAGTACCACTACATGACAATTTGAACAGAATGTGTATGAGGCCCTTCTTTATGTTTAGTATAGAGTGTATCTGAATCACTATTCTATCAAATGTTTGTCAGTTTTTGCTTCCTTCATAAATTACACTGAAATGTCCAATTTTATAATAAAAATTAAAGTTTTGGTTTACTTAAATTATTGTTTTGTATCTTGTTTTTTAATTTTGCCTTATATAAATGTCATTAAACAGGAAAGAATGTTTAAGGCGGCCGTTAACCGCCTTTGAAACCTTGTGCTCTCAAACAAGAGTACCGAAAAGGTGCTTTCCGCCCTCTATAATGTGCTACTCTTAAAAGATATTTCCCTGGAAAGAGTTTTCTGCTGAAATGGGAAAAAGTATTGTGCCAATCTTTTACTAATTCTCAAATTAACCTAATTTACAAATCTACATACAGCCCTTCACAATGTGTGAGAGCTCAAGGAAATAGTTACAAAATAATAACCCACTGGTACACAACTCCTCTTCTGCTGCATAAGTGGTTCCCTACAACACCTGATATATGCTGGAGATGTGAAAAAGACAGAGGTTCATACTTTCATATTTGGTGGTTCTGTCCCATTATACAAAAATTTGGGAAAATCGTATTTCAAACTTTAGATCAAGTGATACGTTTTCATATAAAACTAACACCGGAACACGTTTTCCTAAATCTTCTGACGGTCCCAAATAACAAACTTATATCTAGATTGGCCTCCTTCATTCTGACAGCTGGTAAGCTTCCAGTACCCACTTTATGGCACACGTCTAACATTCCAAGTGAAAATCAGCTATTCCTTAAGATTGACCAACTGTATTATACTGAAGAACTAGCAGCACTTTCCACACATAATTGTTCCTCCTTTACACGTGCCTAGATCTCCTGGGTAACTTTTAGGAACTCGGATAGATTTATATCCTTATGTGTGCCGGATTCCGCACCTTGATTTCGGACATGACCGATGCACCAGCGGACCTATTTCCCTTCCATCTTCACTCAACCCTTGTTAGGGCTGGCGGAATGCACCGAGTAAATAGAGAGATGTTATTTGGTTCGCAGCCCGGGGTCCACCGTGCAGGAGAGAACCTGCTGCTGGCAAATGGCGGCCCTATGTGGCGGTAGAAGCAAACTCTGTTACTTCACAGAGTCGCCTAAAGAAGGCACTGTGTCCTGTTTAACTCACAGGAGTACACAGCAACTGCTGAGCAGATAGCAGTTTGTGGTTATGCAATCATACAATCTCCTCACTGGAGGAGCCGGTATTCTAGGGGCTTATTTCAGCCGGGGCCCTGAATCCATACACGATCTCCTCACCGGAGGTGCCGGTATTCTAGGGGCTTATTTCAGCCGGGTCTCTGAACACATACACACGTAACCACACTGGCGCAAAGAACATCACTTAGATTTGATACTAGCGCATGGCCGTGCGGCCATGCAAACCTTTTATAGCTGCAGCAATTACAGGATCTTCCTAGAAGGACCAATGAGAGGCTGCCACAGAGCCTGAGCAACTTCAGGACCTTCCTGGAGAACAAATAAGTTTTGCTGCAGTATCTAAGCATGTGACACTCGATCTCCAATGAGAGATCTTACCCCGGGCATGCTTAGAAGGGGAAAAGAAGAACTTAGTCCCAAAAGCGTCTGCTCGCCGCTGCCCAGCACTGGCTTCAATGGCAGAAGCTGGAAAAGCAGCAGTAACCCTTTGCACAGAGTGAGACTGAGCAAGACGCTGGGACTGACGTCTCCACTGAGCTGGCTCCACTGTGGCAGGAGAAGAATGGGACACCGCAGCGGAGATGGCCCGAGATTCCCCCTGTGCAGAGGCGGGAACTCGACCCCTAACATTATCCCCCTCCTTGGACCTCGCTACGCTCGAAGGCAGCAATGAGCTGCGGAGCCTGAATATACTCAGCAGGCTACCAGGACCTGACCTCAGGACCATAACCCTTCCAGTCCACCAAATAAAATGTTTTGACCCGTACCACCTTGCACCCCAAAATAGCGTTCACCACGTAATCGTTCGTAGACGAACCCGATGTCCCGGCAGATGACTCGGAAAACCGGGACATGTATACGGGCTTCAAGAGGGACACATGAAAGGTGTTGGTGATACCCAGGCATGGTGGAAGGGCCAGACGGTAAACCACTGGGTTAACCTGTTCAAGGACCTTGAAAGGGTCCAAGTAGCGAGGTGCAAGCTTAGTGGACTCAACTCGCAGCCTGATGTTACGGGTGGAGAGCCACACTAAGTCGCCGGGAGCAAAGGTGGCATCCTGAGTGCGTCCCAAATATCCCATGCCTCCACAGCCCAGTCTGCCACCCTGGAGTCGGCGGAAGACACGGACATAGGCACAGGTACCCGTGGATGCTGACCATAGTTAAGGAGGAATGGGGTTTGTCCAGTGGAGTCAGCTACGGCATTGTTCAGTGCAAACTCCGCCCACGATAGCAAGGATGCCCAGTAATCCTGCCAGGCTGAGACAAAATGTCGCAGATATGTGACCAAGGTCTGGTTGGCCCTCTCTACCAACCCATTCGTCTTGGGATGATATGCGGAAGAGAGATTCAACTACCGCCTCACCAACTCCGGAGCTCCTGCAACCCTCAACCTACTGTCTCCTTCCCCATAATCCTGTAGAATGTAAGCCCGCAAGGGCAGGGTCCTCGCCCCTCTGTATCAGTCCGTCATTGTTAGTTTGTTTACTGTATGTGATATTTGTAACTTGTATGTAACCCCTTCTCATGTACAGCACCATGGAATCAATGGTGCTATATAAATAAATAATAATAATAATAATAACTAAATGCTGAGAAGACTACAAAGCTCTCTCCAGAACGGAGATGCAAACTGGGGACCCCGGTCACTGACAATTTTGTCCGGCATAGAGTGTAGGCGAAAGATGTGTTTTATGAACAACGCTGCCAAGGTCCGTGCAGAAGTTAGCTGTGGAAGCGGCAACAAATGCCCCATTTTAGAAAAATGACCGGTGATAACCCAAATGATGGTACAGCCACGAGACTTGGGCAAACCCACCACAAAGTCCATCCCGACCATCTCCCAGGGCCTGTCTGCCACCGGCAAGGAATAGAGTAACCCAGCTGGCCGTTGTCGGGGAGATTTATTTTTGGCGCAGGAGACACACGCCCGAATATAATCTCTGACGTCACGGACCATATGTGGCCACCGGCACGTCCTCGCCAGCAGCTCAGATGTCCTCTTTGTCCCAAAGTTTCCACCCACCCTGGACGAATGAGCCCAAGAGAGAACCTCTGGTCACAAATTAATGGGTACAAAAGTCTTGCCCAGAGGCACAGACTCTAGCGAAACCGGAGCTACGGTTCTCAGGCTCTCAGAAGGGACAATAAGCCGAGGCTCCCCTTCCTC
Source organism: Ranitomeya imitator (assembly GCF_032444005.1). NCBI lineage: Eukaryota > Metazoa > Chordata > Amphibia > Anura > Dendrobatidae > Ranitomeya > Ranitomeya imitator. The sequence continues at coordinate 556,344,698 of NC_091282.1, read as the reverse complement.
CTCTTCAGTTGACACAATGGAGCAAGAGAGGGTGTCAGCACGAATGTTCTTCTACCCAGCGAGATAATGGAGGGTAAAGTGGAACCAGAAGAAGAACAAGGACCATCTGGCCTGACGAGAATTTAGCCGCTGGGCTGTTTGTAAATATACCAAATTTTTGTGGTCCGTGAAGACTTGAAAGGGATAACGAGCCCCCTCCAAAAGATGTCTCCACTCCGAGAAAGCCAACTTCATTGCTAACAACTCCCTGTCCCGGATGGAATAATTCCTCTCCGCTGGTGTGAAGGTCTTGGAGAAGAAGAAGCAAGGATGCTTCCGACCATGAGCATCCTTTTGGAAGAGGATTGCTCCTGCACCAACAGATGAGGCATCCACCTTCATTATAAACGGCTTATCAACATCGAGACGATATAGGATGGGAGCGCTAGTGAAGTGTGACTTAATAGAAGAAAAGGCCCTGGAGACCTCTTCAGACCACAATTTGGAATTTGCTCCTTTCTTGGTGAGGGCTACCAAGGGAGCTACCAAAGTTGAGAAGTGGGAATGAACTGGCGATAGTAATTAATGAACCCCATAAAGCACTGCACCGCTTTAAGAGAATGGGGTTCTTGCCAGTCCATCACAGCCTGTAGTTTGGCAGGATCCATAGCCAATCCCTGGGCGGAGATGATATAGCCCAGGAAACGTTAAAGACTCCAGCTCAAACATACACTTCTCCAACTTTGCATAGAGGGAATTTGCCCATAAGAGGTCAAAGACTCTGCCAACATCTCTCCGCTGGGAGTCAATATCTGGAGAGAAGATGAGAATATCATCCAGATAGACTACGACCGAGGTGGAGAGCATATCCTGGAAGATATCATTGACAAAGTCTTGGAAAACGGCTGGGGCATTACAGAGCCCAAAGGGCATCACCAGATACTCATAGTGCCCATCCCTGGTATTAAACGCCGTCTTTCATTCGTCCCCCTCATGGATGCGAATCAGGTTATAAGCACCCCACAGATCTAATTTGGTAAATTCTCTTGCCCCCTGTAGCCTATCAAAGAGCTCAGAAATCAGGGGCAGCGGGTACTTATTCTTAACGGCGATGGCGTTAAGACCCCTGTAATCTATGCAAGGACATAATTCTCCGTTCTTCTTCTGAACGAAGAAGAACCCCGCCCCTGCAGGTGACACTGATTTCCTAATGAACCCTCTTGCCAAATTCTCCTGGATGTATTGGGGCATAGCCTCCGTTTCCGGGAGAGAGAGGGGATAGACTCGTCCCCGAGGAGGTTCTCCTCTAGGCAAGAGATCAATAGGACAGTCATAGGGGCGGTGAGGAAAAGGGTCTCCGCAGCCTTTTTGGAGAAGATGTCCACATAGGACCAATAGCATTTGGGAAGAGAAGAAAGATCTGCGGGTATCTCGGTGGTGGAAACCTGAACGCACTCTCTCACACATCTGCCTTTACATGATTCACTCCAACCCAATATCCTCCCAGAGGTCCACTTAATATGTGGAGAGTGGAAACGGAGCCAGGGTATTCCCAGCAGAATCTCGTCCATTCCCTCGGGAAGGACAAGAAGGGAAATAATCTCCTGGTGGGAAGGGGACATGGATAATGTGAAAGGGACAGTCTAGTGTGTTACTTGTGAAGGAAGTGTCGACCCATTCACTACTCTAAAGGTACTGTCACACTAGACGATATCGCTAGCGATCCGTGACGTTGCAGCGTCCTCGCTAGCGATATCGTCCAGTGTGACAGGCAGCAGCGATCAGGCCCCTGCTGTGCTGTCGCTGGTCGGGGAAGAAAGTCCAGAACTTTATTTCGTCGCTGGACTCCCCGTAGACATCGCTGAATCGGTGTGTGTGACACTGATTCAGCGATGTCTTCGCTGGTAACCAGGGTAAACATCGGGTTACTAAGCGCAGGGCCGCGCTTAGTAACCCGATGTTTACCCTGGTTACCATCCTAAAAGTAAAAAAACAAACACTACATACTTACCTACAGCCGTCTGTCCTCCAGCGCTGTGCTCTGCACTCCTCCTGCACTGGCTGTGAGCGTCGGTCAGCCGGAAAGCAGAGCGGTGACGTCACCGCTCTGCTTTCTGGCTGCCCGGCGCTCACAGCCAGACCAGAGAAGCAGAGCGCCGAGGACAGACAGCGGAAGGTAAGTATGTAGCGTTTGTTTTTTTACTTTTTAGGATGGTAACCAGGGTAAACATCGGGTTACTAAGCGCGGCCCTGCGCTTAGTTACCCGATGTTTACCCTGGTTACTGGGGACCTCGGGATTGTTGGTCGCTGGAGAGCTGTCTGTGTGACAGCTCTCCAGCGACCATACAGCGACGCTGCAGCGATCCGGATCGTTGTCGGTATCGCTGCAGCGTCGCTATGTGTGACGGTACCTTAACAGTTACCGGATTGGCGAGCATCACCAGAGGTATTGCATGGTGTAGAGCAAAAGCATAGGGCATGAAATTCCCTTCTGCTCCAGAATCCACATAAAATTCCACTGTTAGAGAGGATGAGCCTAACATGATTGTTCCTTTGAAGGACAGCTTGGAGGAAAACGCCGCTGTGTCTAGTGAACCTCCTCCAATGGTTACTAGACGCGATTGTTTCCCGACCGCCGTGGACATTTATTGGCGTAATGTCCTAGTTGTTGGCAATTTTTACAAACCACGGGTACTCGAGTGGTCCAAGACTTAGGTCCCGCTCGAGAAACCTCCATGGCCTCATGGGAGTCAGACGCCTGAACAGGAGATTCCTGCTATACTCACCATCCGCTGCCTTTCTCGCTCCTCTCCATGCTCCCGGGACCGCTCCATTGCAAGCGGCAGCTTGCGGTCCCGTCCCAGGGCTGGAGTGAGCAGGACCTATAATGACGTCACGGTCACATGACCGACCGTGATGTCACGGCAGGTCCTTGTCCCACGGCAGCCCTGGGACGGGAGCAGAAGCTGCCGCTTGCAATGGAGCAGTCCCGGGAGCGTGGAGAGGAGTGAGAAAGGTGGCGGAGGGTGAGTATAGCAGGTTTATTTTTATTTTTTTATTATTTTGAACATGACATATTTTTACTATTGATGCTGCATAGGCAGCATCAATAGTAAATAGTTGGGGACACACAGGGTTAATAGCAGCAGTAACGGAGCACGTTACACCGCGGGCGGTTACCGCTGCTATTAACCCTGTGTGAGCGGTGAGTGGAGGGGATTATGGAGCGGGCGCCGGGCAGTGAGTGCAGGGGAGTAGGGGAGGCATTTTAGGTACTTTACTAGATGTCATTTGTTCCTTTGAGACTTCAATGGCCTTTAAAAAAGTGACATTTCTATGCTTCTTCTGTTTTTCGAGTTTACCCTAATTGATTCTTTGTTTGCTGATGTCAACCATCTTATGATTCTTAATAAATAAAACATTGAAAACAGGAAAGAATGTTTATTAACATTTTTTTTCCTGTAAACTCCAATTTCTTGTCCATTTTCAATCTTTTATTGTCAGTCCTTAAAGTAGAGTATAAGTGAGACATCATTGTTCTCAGCAGCAATCTGGAAGTCAGAGATGCTTCCAGAGGTCTTCACTCATGCTGTTCTCCTTCAATGTAGCACTTTTTCTATCCATTTCAACATATTCACTGCCTCGCAGACCTCCGTGTAGGGTCTGCTGGAAAAATGCTCGGAGTTACCATTGACTCCCATTATACTCGTTACTCGAAATGTGCATCTTAGCATTAGTAATTGCTCGGCTCGAGTAATCCATGTGGTTTAGCAATTGCTCATCCCTGTTCAGCATAGCAAGACATTTTGGACAATTGTATTCTTCCAAGTTTGTGGGAACAGTTTTGGGAACTCTTTATAATAGAATGGTTACTCTATGTGTCCATGGAGAGTGATTTGAATAATAATTCTGTCTTTATCATTTATATATTGCACTGACTTTATATTTCCAAATTGGCTTTAAGGAATTGGGCATATATTATCTTGGAACACATGAATTTACTCATTTTATCATCTTCTGGCAAATATATGAATTCTATATACTGAAAGTATTTAATTTAGCAGCTACTCTATAAGCATAGATGGGAGGATTTGCTGCAGAGAATATTTCACTAAAATGGTTGTTAAACAAATCTAATAAATAAGTCTATATTATGTGCTTGAAATGATCTCATGAGCTATGAACTATACCACATTGTTGCTCTGCTATATGAATTTAATTTTGTAGCATTTACCTGTATTTGCTAAAGCTGATAATTGTGCCCATGTCCCCTATTTCAGCACCTTTTTCCTGATTTTGTAGTTTTTATTATGTTGGTGATTCAATAAAAATTCAACATGTTATACAATTTTAATTTTCAGTTTTTATTTACTGGGTTATACGCTATACCTAGGTTTTGTGAAATATTCTATGCCATTAGAAATGTTTTTCCCATTTATGGGTATAAACTTATGCTAAGACAAAAGTCTTGGTGATAAACACTCTAGAATTTTGTGAAAAATATTACCAGAATATTAGCTCCAAATGTGGAACCAACTCCTTACTAATGCTTATGCTTTTCTAATGGGGTGTGATAAAAGCTCCCATAGGTGTAATAGATAGTTTTGTCCATACAGTATAACTGACACTACTACAAGGAACGTAACTAATGCATTAGCTGCATCTGGCACTGCTGCCATATTTTACCTTGAACTGCATCCCAGACAACAATTTTGTGCTTGTCACCAGTTTTAGGAAAATATACTCTTTCCCCTGAATTTGATAGAGTGACACAACCACTACGGTCTTGAAAAGGGGGCAATGTCTTGTGCTTTTCATCATAATCCAGATTCCACAGCTTGAGGTAGTAGGCTTGGTTGGAAGAAGAGACCAATGTTCTTCCTTTCAAGGCCAGGCCAGTGACTGGTACTCCCATCCCATAAAAGCAGTCGATCAGAGTACCTCTCTTCGACAGGTTCCAGACCTAAAAGTAGTGAAAATGAAAGCTCACTTTACAAATCTACTTTCCATCTATTTTACAATGTGAATGCTAAAGAAAGATGGAAAGGTTGGAGTAGTCCTGCCATAACCTATTCCAGGCTTTCTATATAGACCTCAGCCCACTCAGGGAATTACTACTGAGTTCATTACTTGGGCTTGCAATTGTCATAGACAGTGTCAGAGCTATGATAGCCAAATAGAACTGGTATGTGACATCTGACCCATAAATGCTGTGATGTTTGTGCTTTATGGTTAGCTGGATCCAACATTAGAAGTTATTTTATCCCTTATCCTTTTCCTCTAAAAGCATCTGCATAAAATGTTATGCTCTTTTGAACCGAATAAAGCTAAACTTTGGACTTTTATCTATAAAGTGTCTTAGAAACCTCACCCCATACATACAGTCCTGAGCGACCATTTACAGCATAGATTATGATAATGGAATACATAAAGTTCTGTCTTACTAACTCTTATGGTTTCATCCTGTGAACCTGTTAATATAAGATTCTTCTCACTGTGGATGGCAGCAGTTTTCACCAGATCTTCATGTTCTAGACAAGAATCTAGCTTTCTCCTTAATGTGTTAGAATCAGCTCTGAATACCTGCACTTGTTTTCCGAATCCTAGTAAAATAGATATGTAGATAATGTTATCTCAGGTTGAGAAATGCCATAGTAAAATAAGTGTTTTTCAAAGACACTTATTAGGGAGATATATAGAGCCTTAGGTAAGGTAACATTTTTTTGGGGGGGTATTTTCGAATATAACAGAACCTTGGTTAATTGCTCTGGCCAATGCTTAATTCTTATACCTGTATTGATCTCCCATAAATGAGGTTAGTAATGTCAGCCTGCACATGTCAAAATTCAGACTGTTGGAACTATGGCAGCTCTGCTTACCAACAGCAAATATTGACTCATCATCACCCACTACCACAAAGGTCAGTGCACTGGGCATCTTCTCAGTTGAAATACCGCCTCCTGAAGAAATCTAGGGATTAAGAACATATATAATTACCATTATGACATCTGAGTACTGGAACATTTAAATTTCTTGGTATAAAGGCCAATGCTTGGTTTACATACTGTCATACTTCTGCTGTTGGGTTTAGAACCTCAACTATGCGGAATGGTAGTGTCTCCCACAGCTAATATTCTCTACAATGCAAAGATTGGTATATAGAAGGACTAGAACTTTCTACCTACCTGTATTTGCTCCAGCTCCAGTTTGTGTATTCCTTCCCTTTCCTCCGGCACCGTCAGCTCTAGTATATGTTGGGTTAGCATGGTAACCTGGTGCCCAGACCACTAACTGAGTATTCAGGTAGGTCATGCTACTTCCAAAAGTCTGCAGTCTAGCTTAGTCAAACGACTAACTCAGTTCTGCTATTTAAAGATGCTGTCTGCACATCTATCTCTGCAACATCAAGGTTCTTATCTGCCGTCTCAGATCTGTTATTCCAATGTGCTTTCCACATACTCAGCTCTGCTACATTAAGGTGCCTGTGTGCCTTCTCAGCTCAGCTGTTTGAAGTTGCTGTCCACATGCTTGACTTTGTTGCACTGGAGTAATTGAATGCCTACACAACTCTGTTGTTTCAAGGTTCTTTCTACACACTCTGCTCTACTGCATAAAAGTACTTGCTTGTTTATACAACTCTGATGTTCCTATGTTCTGTCCATATACTTGGATCTGCTGCATCAAGGTGCCTGCCTGTCTATTCAACTCTGCTGTTCCAAGGTGCTTTCTACACACTTGGTTTTACTATTACAAGGTCAATCAGCATATCTTGCTCTTGCAGTCAGACTCGTATAGCATATGAAGCTTCGCTGTTGCACTTTCTGCCCAGAATATCCAGCTCTACTGATACTCAATGTTCCATGTGCTGTCTGGCCTATCCAACTCCATTGCATCAACACCTCTGATGCAAGCTGCTCACCCGCACTTATGGCTTAGCGAATCCACCCTACCAGGTAAGCCATAACAAAACTAATCTCTCTAGCACAAAGTTTCTCATACTGTATGGCAAACACCATTTTTCAGTGAAGCTCAGCTCACTAGACATTTTTGACAGAATTTATCATAGGCATATCCCTAGCTGCATCGATCTTTGATTTAGTAACATAACTGATTTATTTTGAGCTTGTTTTAATGTTATTCAAAGTTAAAACATTTTAACATGGATTTCAACCAATGATGAAGCACAGATATCACCCACTACTGACTGTGAAAGATAGAGAACACTGACTCTAACAAAAGTCCAGTTACAGGAAAGTCTTAAAATTAGGCATGGCCTAGTGCCATCATGCGCTTTACGCTATGGGCGCACACCTAATTGAAGGATGCCTAAATAATGCAGAACATTCAGAAAGATGCATGACATCCAAATAATTGTTTAGTATCTTAAGTATTTATCATTTATTACCAATGCTAAGGAGCCATCTTTGAATCCGACCACCATCTTTCCATATTTTGGAATAATACAGCTACAGACTGGGTATGCTGTTTCTTCATCAATTCCAGGTAACTGTCGTGAACCTCTTAATTCTCCTGTTGCATGGTCCCAGAGATGTAAAGTTCCTCCTTCAGTTACTGTCATCAGGATCTTTTGTGGAGTGAACACTGCAGCTTGCAATGGGAACCCAGGAACACCAGGTGTAAGGGATAATACAAGTTCCCCAGATTCTATGTTCCATCCATAGACCTACAAGAAGAATAAATAAGATCCTGTACTGTACGGCTGCCAGGTACATTTACATAGGTTTATAGAATCAAGATCAGCCTCTTTCAAAAGCTCAGATGCCCCCTACCTCATGGAGGCTGAAGCTACCCCTGGTGTATGTGTGTACTCTGTGCAATGTAGCATTGAAGTGTTTGCAGATGTGAAGAGTTACCCAAATACATGCATGCGGAGAGTATGCATGTATTGTATATAGTATCGTGATTCTAGCCTGAAAGTCGCCTCTTTTATACAGCTATGTGTTAATAATGGTGGTGGGGGGAATTTCTTTATAAAATGGAGATAGTGCAACTTCTAGAGAAGTCAAAATAATTACAGAATGCAAATGCATCTGGTAAAATATCGACACTGTACAGTAAACTTCAAGTTGAAGTTTAGTCATTCAATCAACAATGTAGCACAGGGGTCTCAAACACGCAGCCCGAGAGCCACATGCATCTCCTGAAGCTGTAATATGCAGCCCACCAGGCACCAAAGGTCTCAAAACATCCTCAGGGCAGCAGAAAACCGACTAAAGGAGGAGCACGCCTGTGCCTCTTAACCACATCACGCCGGCACACAGTATGTCGGAGTAAAGTTTTTTTTTCCTACACTGTGTGATCGCTAGTAGTATGTGAATATAGAGAGAAGAAAATTTTTGAACCCCTTCCCGACATCGGTCAGAAGCCCAGAAAGTCAGTGCTAGATTTTCCTGTTTTTTATTTATAAGGCCGGGGTCACACTAGTGTAAAACACAGACGAGTGCTATGCGAGAAAACATTGCACAGCACTCGGACCAGTATTCATCTATGGGGCAGATCACATCTGCGATTATTTTCTCATGCCGAATTGGCAGCATGCTGCGATTGGGACCGAGACTTGGCCGAGTCTCGGCTCACTCACACCCTTATAAGTCTATGGATGCGAATGAGACAATGCACATCTGTTGTGAATTCTGTGGCTGAGTTCACTTCTGTGGTCACAAGTGGTATTGCAGTCTCTGGGCTTCCTCCCTCAGGTGTTTTGGTGAGCTCGTTGGCTGCCTTGCTATTTAGCTCCACCTGAGTCTGTCTTCCTTGCTCCTTGTCAATGTTCCAGTGTTGGATCTGAGCTACTGCATCTTTCCTTGGGCCTGCTGCTCTGCTAGATAAGTGCTTCTACTTTGTTTTCTGTTTTTTCTGTCCAGCTTGCTATTAACTTTTGCTGGAAGCTCTGAGAAGCAAAGGGGTGCACCGCCGTGCTGTTAGTTCGGCACGGTGGGTCTTTTTGCCCCTTTGCGTGGTTTTCGTTTTAGGGTTTTTTGTAGACTGCATAGTTCTCTTTGCTATCCTCGCTCTGTCTAGAATATCGGGCCTCACTTTGCTGAATCTATTTCATTCCTACGTTTGTCTTTTCATCTTGCTAACAGTCATTATATGTGGGGGGCTGCCTATTCCTTTGGGGTATTTCTCTGAGGTAAGTCAGGCTTGTATTTCTATCTTCAGGCTAGTCAGCTCCTCAGGCAGTGCCGAGTTGCATAGGTAGTGATAGGCGCAATCCACTGCTGCTTATAGTTGTGTGAGGATAGATCAGGTACTGCAGTCTACAGAGATTCCACGTCTCAGAGCTCGTCCTATTGTTTTTGGTTATTGCCAGATCTCTGTATGTGCGCTGATTACTGCACGCTGTGTTGCCTGATTGCCAGCCATAACAGTACAAGGAGCCCTACCAATGATTCCCAATAGAGGGAAAAAAGAAATCCTGACATCATTTTTTTTTCTTAGCTCTGTCTTCAGTCTTTTTTTTCCCCTAGACATTAGAGTGCTTCAGGACACAGCTGTGGACATGGATATTCAGGCTCTGTGCTCCTCAATGGATAATCTCGTTGTAAATGTACAAAAGATTCAAGATACTATTGATCAGAAATCGATGCTAGAACCAAGAATTCCGATTCCTGATTTGTTTTTTGGTGACAGAACTAAGTTCCTGAGCTTCAGAAATAATTGTAAGCTATTTTTGGCCTTGAAACCTCATTCTTCTGGTAATCCTATTCAACAGGTTTTGATTATTATTTCCTTTTTGCGCGGCGACCCACAGGACTGGGCGTTTTCTCTTGCACCAGGAGATTCTGCATTGAGTAATGTTGATGCATTTTTCCAGGCGCTGGGATTGCTTTACGATGAGCCTAATTCAGTGGATCAGGCTGAGAAAAATCTGCTGGCTTTATGCCAGGGTCAGGATGATGTAGAAGTATATTGTCAGAAATTTAGGAAGTGGTCAGTACTCACTCTGTGGAATGAATCTGCACTAGCGGCTTTGTTCAGAAAGGGTCTCTCTGAAGCTCTTAAGGATGTAATGGTGGGATTTCCTATGCCTGCTGGTTTGAATGAGTCTATGTCCTTGGCCATTCAGATCGGTCGTCGCTTGCGCGAGCGTAAATCTGTGCACCATCTGGCGGTATTGTCTGAGAGTAAACCTGAGCCTATGCAGTGCGACAGGACTATGACTAAAGTAGAACGGCAAGAACACAGACGTCTGAACAGACTGTGTTTCTATTGTGGTGATTCTACTCATGCTATTTCTAATTGTCCTAAACGCACTAGGCGGTTCGATAGCTCTGCCGTTATTGGTATTGTACAGTCCAAATTCCTTTTGTCCATTACCTTAATGTGCTCTTTGTCATCGTATTCTGTCATGGCGTTTGTGGATTCAGGCGCTGCCCTGAATCTGATGGATTTGGATTATGCTAAACGTTGTGGATTTTTCTTGGAGCCTTTGCGGTGTCCTATTCCGTTGAGAGGAATTGATGCTACACCTTTGGCCAAGAATAAGCCTCAGTACTGGGCCCAGCTGACCATGTGCATGGCTCCTGCACATCAGGAAGTTATTCGCTTTCTGGTACTGCATAATTTGCATGATGTGGTCGTGTTGGGGTTGCCATGGCTACAAACCCATAATCCAGTATTGGATTGGAACTCTATGTCGGTAACCAGCTGGGGTTGTCAGGGAGTACATGGTGATGTTCCATTTTTGTCTATTTCGTCATCCATTCCTTCTGACATCCAAGAGTTCTTGTCGGACTTTCAGGATGTATTTGAAGAGTCCAAGTCTGATGCCCTACCTCCGCATAGGAATTGTGATTGTGCTATCGATTTGATTCCTGGTAGTAAATTCCCTAAGGGTCGTTTATTTAATTTGTCCGTACCTGAACACACCGCTATGCGCAGTTATGTGAAGGAGTCCCTGGAGAAGGGACATATTCGCCCATCGTCGTCACCATTGGGAGCAGGGTTCTTTTTTGTAGCCAAGAAGGATGGTTCGCTAAGACCGTGTATTGATTACCGCCTTCTTAATAAGATCACTGTTAAGTTTCAGTATCCCTTGCCATTGATTTCTGACTTGTTTGCTCGGATTAAGGGGGCTAGTTGGTTTACTAAGATTGATCTTCGTGGTGCGTATAATCTGGTGAGAATCAGGCAGGGAGATGAATGGAAAACGGCATTTAATACGCCCGAGGGTCATTTTGAGTATCTGGTGATGCCGTTCGGACTTGCCAATGCTCCATCTGTTTTTCAGTCTTTTATGCATGACATTTTCCGTGAGTATCTGGATAAATTCTTGATTGTTTACTTGGATGACATTTTGATCTTCTCAGATGATTGGGAGTCTCATGTGAAGCAAGTCAGAATGGTTTTCCAGGTACTGCGTGCTAATTCCTTGTTCGTGAAGGGATCAAAGTGTCTCTTCAGTGTGCAGAAAGTTTCATTTTTGGGGTTCATCTTTTCCCCTTCTACTATCGAGATGGATCCGGTTAAGGTTCAGGCCATCCAGGATTGGACTCAGCCGACATCTCTAAAAAGTCTGCAGAAATTCCTGGGCTTTGATAATTTTTATCGTCGCTTCATCTGTAATTTTTCTAGCATTGCCAGACCATTGACCGATTTGACCAAGAAGGGTGCTGATTTGGTTAATTGGTCTTCTGCTGCCGTGGAAGCTTTTCAGGAGTTGAAGCGTCGTTTTTGCTGTGCCCCTGTGTTGTGTCAACCTGATGTTTCTCTTCCGTTCCAGGTCGAGGTTGATGCTTCTGAGATTGGTGCAGGGGCGGTTTTGTCACAGAGAGGTTCTGGTTGCTCAGTGTTCAAACCATGTGCTTTCTTTTCCAGGAAATTTTCTGCTGCTGAGCGTAATTATGATGTGGGCAACCGAGAGTTGCTGGCCATGAAGTGGGCATTCGAGGAGTGGCGTCATTGGCTTGAGGGTGCTAAGCATCGCGTGGTGGTTTTGACTGATCATAAGAACCTTACTTATCTTGAGTCTGCCAAGCGCTTGAATCCTAGACAGGCCCGTTGGTCGTTATTTTTTGCTCGTTTTGATTTTGTGATTTCATACCTTCCGGGCTCTAAAAATGTGAAGGCGGATGCTCTGTCTAGGAGGTTTGTGCCCGACTCTCCGGGGTTATCTGAGCCGGCGAGTATCCTCAAGGAAGGAGTCATTGTGTCTGCCATCTCCCCTGATTTGCGGAGAGTGTTGCAGAAATTTCAGGCTAATAAACCTGATCGTTGTCCGGCCAAGAAACTGTTCGTCCCTGATAGGTGGACTAGTAAAGTTATCTCTGAACTTCATTGTTCGGTGCTGGCCGGTCATCCAGGAATCTTTGGTACCAGGGAGTTGGTTGCTAGATCCTTCTGGTGGCCGTCTCTGTCACGGGATGTGCGTGCTTTTGTGCAGTCCTGTGGAATTTGTGCTAGGGCTAAGCCCTGCTGTTCACGTGCCAGTGGGTTGCTTTTGCCTTTGCCGGTCCCGAAGAGGCCTTGGACACATATTTCGATGGATTTCATTTCTGACCTTCCCGTTTCTCAAAAAATGTCGGTCATTTGGGTGGTCTGTGATCGCTTTTCTAAAATGGTCCATCTGGTGCCCTTGGTTAAATTGCCTTCCTCCTCTGATTTGGTGCCTTTGTTCTTCCAGCATGTGGTTCGTTTACATGGCATTCCTGAGAATATTGTTTCTGACAGAGGTTCCCAGTTTGTCTCGAGGTTCTGGCGAGCCTTTTGTGGTAGGATGGGCATTGACCTATCTTTCTCCTCGGCCTTCCATCCTCAGACTAATGGCCAGACCGAACGAACCAATCAGACCTTGGAAACATATCTGAGATGTTTTGTTTCCGCTGACCAGGATGATTGGGTGTCATTTTTGCCGTTGGCTGAGTTCGCCCTTAATAATCGGGCCAGCTCGGCTACCTTGGTCTCTCCATTTTTCTGCAATTCTGGGTTCCATCCTCGTTTCTCTTCAGGACAGGTTGAGTCTTCGGACTGTCCTGGTGTGGATTCTGTGGTGGACAGGTTGCAGCAGATCTGGACTCAGGTAGTGGACAATTTGACCTTGTCCCAGGAGAAGGCTCAGCTTTTCGCTAATCGCAGACGCCGTGTGGGACCCCGACTTCGTGTTGGGGATCTGGTTTGGTTATCTTCTCGTCATATTCCTATGAAGGTTTCCTCTCCTAAATTTAAACCTCGTTTTATTGGTCCGTATAGGATTTCTGAGATTCTCAATCCGGTGTCTTTTCGTCTGACCCTCCCAGACTCCTTTTCCATACATAATGTATTCCATAGGTCGTTGTTGAGGAGATACGTGGCACCTATGGTTCCATCTGTGGAGCCTCCTGCCCCTGTTTTGGTGGAGGGGGAATTGGAGTATATTGTGGAGAAGATTTTGGATTCTCGTGTCTCTAGACGGAAACTCCAGTATCTGGTCAAATGGAAGGGTTATGCTCAGGAAGATAATTCCTGGGTTTTTGCCTCTGATGTCCATGCCCCAGATCTTGTTCGTGCCTTTCATGTGGCTCATCCTGGTCGGCCTGGGGGTTCTGGTGAGGGTTCGGTGACCCCTCCTCAAGGGGGGGGTACTGTTGTGAATTCTGTGGCTGAGTTCACTTCTGTGGTCACAAGTGGTATTGCAGTCTCTGGGCTTCCTCCCTCAGGTGTTTTGGTGAGCTCGTTGGCTGCCTTGCTATTTAGCTCCACCTGAGTCTGTCTTCCTTGCTCCTTGTCAATGTTCCAGTGTTGGATCTGAGCTACTGCATCTTTCCTTGGGCCTGCTGCTCTGCTAGATAAGTGCTTCTAGTTTGTTTTCTGTTTTTTCTGTCCAGCTTGCTATTAACTTTTGCTGGAAGCTCTGAGAAGCAAAGGGGTGCACCGCCGTGCTGTTAGTTCGGCACGGTGGGTCTTTTTGCCCCTTTGCGTGGTTTTCGTTTTAGGGTTTTTTGTAGACTGCATAGTTCTCTTTGCTATCCTCGCTCTGTCTAGAATATCGGGCCTCACTTTGCTGAATCTATTTCATTCCTACGTTTGTCTTTTCATCTTGCTAACAGTCATTATATGTGGGGGGCTGCCTATTCCTTTGGGGTATTTCTCTGAGGTAAGTCAGGCTTGTATTTCTATCTTCAGGCTAGTCAGCTCCTCAGGCAGTGCCGAGTTGCATAGGTAGTGATAGGCGCAATCCACTGCTGCTTATAGTTGTGTGAGGATAGATCAGGTACTGCAGTCTACAGAGATTCCACGTCTCAGAGCTCGTCCTATTGTTTTTGGTTATTGCCAGATCTCTGTATGTGCGCTGATTACTGCACGCTGTGTTGCCTGATTGCCAGCCATAACACACATCACTCAGATATCATCCGAGTGCAGTGTGATATACGCTGACGATGGCAATTGAGGAGATGGAGAAATTAGTTTCTCCGCCTTCTCCGCAGCTGTGCTCCAATTCTCTCTGTGGGAGAGGCTCGGAGCACAGACGCATGACACTCGGCTCCCGGTCGCAGCAGAGCAGGAGCCGAGGGTCATTAACATATCACATCTGATGCTCTCACATCGAATGCCATACGCTAGTATGACCCCAGCCTAATTCACATATTTGTACGAAAAATATAAAAAACAGACACAACATTGATAATTATCTTTCCATAGCAGCGGTCACCAAAATGTGCACTGTGCCAACACCATTTCATTATGTTTGTTACCCTGGACAGGGAAATCCATTATTGCCACTAGTTTCACAACTCTTCTGATTCCAATATTACTTTCTTTGCTTTGTATCTAAATTGCCTGGCTTTGGGACAATTATTTCACCTTAGATCCAGTAGCTGAGTAAATAATGCCAATCTTCTCATCCACGTGTAGATAAGCATTTTCATAGTTTGTGTGATCTTCTTGAATGCACAAATACTTTTTACCAGTTATTAGATTCCATAAAAGTAATGTATGATCTAAAGAGCCAGAAACAGCTTTAGTCCCAAAATCGAAAACCTTTACACATTGTATTCCAGCTGTAAGAGAAAATAGATATGCCATGATTTATTACTAGGTTTCAGGCAGAAGTATTATAAAGACAAATAAGCTAATATTTTCTGATTTCTCCAAAAAAGGAAAGAAGGAATTTTATGGCTAAAATTTATACTTTATTGAAATTACATATATAGTAAACAAAGTGACAATAAAAACCAGATGACTACAAAATTGTGTTTTAGAAAGTACACAGTACATATGTTTTGTATCAAATAGGTACATTGATATGAGTGCACAAGTCAAACGAATAGAAAATTATAGAAACGATGGTCAGTGTAGAAAATAGCACCAAGCACAGAACATATCACCACCTATATATAGATTCACATAAATTTACATTAGGGTGCTTTCACACTTAGTGATCCCATCGGGGCATACATCCGAACTTCCCCCCCCTGCAAAACAGGATTCAGATGTATGCGCTATCAATGCCATAGGCTATAATGGTGCCGGCAGAGCAAACGTGCGCTCTACCATGCATCGTTTTTGAGTGTGTACGTCTAGTGGAGGAGAACACTCGGAAGCAGTCTACTACATCTCTGCTGTGTACTCATACCCACACTCAGGAGCAATCTACTATGTCTCAGCTGTAATCATGCCCAATCTAAGGCTGGGGTCACAGGATCGCATATCTCTGCGAGAGAATCGGGCTGATTATGCTAATGACACTATGCTCAAACTCTGATCAGAGTTTAATCTGAGTGTCATCTTAAGGTACCTTCACACTAAACGACGCTGCAGCAATCCAGACAACGATCCGGATCGCTGCAGCGTCGCTGTTTGGTCACTGGAGAGCTATCACACAGACAGCTCTCCAGCGACCAACGATGCCGGTAACCAGGGTAAACATCGGGTTACTAAGCGCAGGGCCGCGCTTAGTAACCCGATGTTTACCCTGGTTACCATCCTAAAAGTAAAAAAAACAAACGCTTCATACTTACCTTCCGCTGTCTGTCCCCGGCGCTGTGCTTCTCTGTACTGGCTGTGAGCACAGCGGCCGGAAAGCAGAGCGGTGACGTCACCGCTCTGCTTTCCGGCCGCTGTGCTCACAGTGAGTGCAGAGAAGCAGAGCGCCGGAGGACAGACAGCAGAAGGTAAGTATGAAGCGTTTGTTTTTTTTACTTTTAGGATGGTAACCAGGGTAAACATCGGGTTACTAAGCGCGGCACACACGCCGATTCAGCGATGTCAGCGGGAGAGCCAGCGACCAAATAAAGTTCTGGCCTTCTAGCCCCGACCAACGACATCACAGCAGGATTCTGATCGCTGCTGCGTGTCAAACTGAACGATATCGCTAGCCAGGACGCTGCAACATCACGGATCGCTAGCGATATCGTTTAGTGTGAAGGTACCCTTAGTGTGATACAGTTCTCTTACATGTGAGAATGGTATCACAGGTGCAGAGGAGATGGAGAACTTCATTGCTCCATCTTCTCCATTGTCTGAGTAATTGGACTACACTCAGATTTCAATTGAGGGCAGTCTGATGTTTCACACGCACTCATAAACTTGTTTGGGTGCACGTGATCCCTATGCCAGAGCCACTCACAACATGCTGCAATTTTTTTGCTGATTCAGTCTACAGAAAATAATTGCAGATCTGCAATTAAAACAATCTATCCAATAAAACATTAAATAGCACATTGCTGTGTTATTGGCTCATATGAGTGAGCCCTAAGGGTAAAAATCTAGAGGACAAGTTTCCTTTAAATGTGTTTATGCAGCTACCTGAGTGGCCAGTGAGTGTGTGGATGACTTCAATGTCCTTGATATTCCAAATTATCATGGTCCCGTCATCAGATCCGACTAGAAGAAGATCTTTTTCAGGATATACTTCTATTACAGTGATACCTAGAACAAGTAAAAGGTATGTTATACCCAGTGTTCCTTCTAGAAAGAAAATAGTTAAAACAACATACTCATTAGGATCAAGAAACTCTGCTGATCTTTAGGGTGTGAACATTTTGAGCCTAATTCATTATTGTATTTATGCCTATTTTTTTAACAAATTTTTCCTGATTTAAGGTTGTTTCTGTTTTGCGACTAATCCTTTTTTAAAGTTGGGCCTATTTTGAAGTCTATTGTAGCCATCTGTTTATTTCTCTGCTCGCTAATCAGGGTTTTTGTAAACCAGATATTTGCGACCAATTCAAGGAAACTTTTAGCTGTAAAAAGATGCAAAAGAAGGTAAAGACAAAAATGAAGAGCATTTTTTTCTATCTTGTACACAATTCATGAACCATGTGCGCCATTTAAAGAAATTGGGCAATTAAAATGGCAACTATTACCACAAGAAAAAAAGAAAAAGCAACTCCAAAACCCTAAAAATTATGAATAGGGCTATTGAGCATAGTTACAAAAAAAGTTACCGTGTCTAAAGTAAAAATAACTTTAAAAATAAGAATCTTATTCAGATTAGGCCACAAAACAACAATAAAAAGTGTTGCGTGAAAACCAACCACCTGGAAATTTATGAAATTTAACCAATCTGGGCATCCTTTTCCCATAGTAGCTCAAGAATACGTCTTCTACATCTTTCTGACCACCAAGCTACCCCTTTCATTGAATCAAGCGAATCATCTTGACTTTTTCAGTTGACAACCTGATTCAACTAAGCATTAATAGAAATAAGGTAGCCTACTCTCCACCTGAGTTAAAGATGATCTGTGGTTCGCCATAAATATATTTTTTTACCTTGTGTAAACACCGCAGCTTTCCTAAATTTGGGATTGTTTTTACTTTGCTCCTCCAATTGTCCATTCCTGAGATATGATCCCTCCTCCCTAAATGTAAATCTAGTCTTTTTAGTCAATTGGATGTGGTCTTCTCAGTGGGAACTTTCTTGAGCTTGCCTGAAAAGACTAGATTATTTGCAAGGAAGAGGTGGCCATATCTGAAGAACAGAGAGATGCAGGAGCAGAAGATTAATTAGGAGAGCATTGACAATTACTCCAGGTGAAAAAAATGACAGTGGTGGGTCTTTTTTAATAAGCAATAAACAATCTAATAAGACAAACCATTACTAAATTAATTTTTAAAGATCTTTCTCGTCGCAATTCACTTACCTTTTTTAAATCCTGTAAGAGTTGTTTGCAGGGGACCTCCAGGTGGCTGGAAAAATCCACATATAGGGATAAAAGTAGGATTTGAATACTGATCAAACCAGGCAATGCATTGCTGGCACAGATTGCCAATCAACGATGGATAGGATGATTTAAAGAAATACAGTCTTGCCAATAATTCCACATAAATGATGCAAGGGTCTGGTATAACATGACAAAAGCATTTATTTTATTAGTACATGTAATTCATTGCATGAGGTCAACTTCTCAATATACCCAGTGGTTTTTAAATCAAGGTATTAGCTACAGTTTTGTCATCAATCTGTAAACTTCTGCCCCCACCCCCAAAAAACAAATTATTCCATGGATTTTAAATAGGGCATAGCTATATACGAGGTACAGACGTTGCAATTGCGCCGAGTCTGCTGCAAGTGGGAGCTACATGCAACCTATATGCTACACAAGAAGGGTAGTGTCACGCACAGTGTAAGACAGACTAAGTGCAACACAAAGGGATAAGGGAAGGGGAACCAAACACTAGGGAAAGGGGAAGTGGAGACCCCTAGACAAATCTAACGCACCCTGTCTGTGCTATCATCCCTATATAGATTCCGCACCTATCGCCGAGCAGGATACCTAATCCCTGCCTGACCCTGGTGATAAGCCCTGCACCTGGTAGGACAGGATGAGCACCAGTCAATCCTCACTACCGCTAAAGACAACTGGAATAGACAAACGAAGCAAGAGAACACTTAGCTTGAGAGGACTCAGAGAGAAACACCAACGTCCTCCAAACTTCAAAAGGACGATAGTAGACTGCTACAGCTCCAAGCCTCAACAGGGAAATGCAAATGGAAATAACACCCGCAACTCCCAATAGGAATTTGGGAGTTATAAACACCTAGATCCGAGTTTTACCATTAAGGCCTGGGGAGGTGGCCACTGGTCTGCAAGTCCAACCGCTGAGACCTTATTGTTGTGAATTCTGCTGTCGAACTCCCTCCTGTGGTCGTGAATGGTACTTCGGCGAGTTCTGTCTATGGGCTTCCTCTGGTGGCTATGAGTGAAGCTGCGGCTTCTGAGGTTCCTTACACAGGTGACGTGGTTTATCCTTTGGTTGGCGGTTCTATTTAACTCCTCTCAGATCGTTACTCCATGCCAGCTGTCAATGTTTTTGCATTTGTTCAGTTCGCTCCTGGATCTCTTTGGTGACCTGCCTTCTCCTGCTAAAGCTAAGTTCCTGATAGTCATTATTTGTTCACTGTTTTCTTGTCCAGCTGGTTATCATGATTTTGTCTTGCTAGCTGGAAGCTCTGGGATGCAGAGTGGCCCCTCCGCACCGTGAGTCGGTGCGGAGGTCTTTTTTGCACACTCTGCGTGGGCTTTTGTAGGTTTTTGTGCTGATCGCAAAGTTACCTTTCCTATCCTCTGTCTATTTAGTAAGTCTGGCCTCCCAGTTTAATTTCTGCGTTTGTGACTTTCATCTTTACTCACAGTCAATATATGTGGGGGGCTTCCTTTACCTTTGGGGAATTTCTCTGAGGCAAGGTAGGCTTTATTTTCCTTCTCTAGGGCTAGATAGCTCTTAGGCTGTGACGAGGCGCATAGGTCTGGTCAGGAGCGCTCCACGGCTATTTCTAGTGTGTGTGATAGGATTAGGGCTTGTGGTCAGCAGAGTTCCCACATCCCAGAGCTCGTCCTGTATGTGGTTTAACTATCAGGTCATTCCGGGTGCTCCTAACCACCAGGTCCTAACAGTACAGCTGGCCCAAAGTATCAATGCATCTCAATAGAGGGATAAGAGAACTTCTGAGACCTTTTTTTTTTCTTTGCACTGTGTTTTGTCTTTCTTATCCCCTAGACCTTTGGGTGGTTTAGGACACAGGTGTAGATATGATAGTCCAAAGGAAGATGAACAGCGCTCCAGCCGGGTGTCGTGGTATCAAAAAAGGAAACTTTATTGGTCCATGTAAAAGCAACGTTTCGACCAGTATCCTGGTCTTTTTCAAGCATGTAGCACAGTACAAAGTGTCGGCTTAAATGGTGTGGATACCACACAGGGCACCAATCACCAACCAGCCACTAATTACATATACAAATACAAAAAGTAACATCAATCAAACTATATATAATACATTAAAATAGATACATACAATATCTGCAGCGTTAGAAACAAAGAAAATCAAATCTCAAAAGCATATAACATAATATTGCTGCAATGTTTATATTCCGTCCAGCCAATTAGGTTCCGGCATATCCGTAGTCACGGCTACAAATTTCCAATGAAACAGTCCTTGCAGCGATCCTCCTGTCCAATCCGGATCAATTCTGCGGTGGGCGCCAAAATTCAACCAGCCTATCAAACCCCATCATGCTTCCAAGCCAGTCCCAGGTAACCAATCAGGCAAACACTTATATCATATACCATGACTACATCACAACCCTGCGACTCACTACGGCAAGCCACCTGGCCGCAGAGGACTCAGAAGCACCCTGATAGGTGTAGCTGTGCGTCATGACAACAGCCCGCCCACCTCACGTGATCACACAACCGGGTCCGCCCCACAGTGACGCAACCATCCATCCCCCATGCACAGGGGAAGCCGCGGATGCGCGCAGACTCAGTACCGCCGGAAACCGCCGCATCGTAAGCCACGATACAGGCAGATCCAGCGGCACAGTGAGATGCCACGCCCCCCGCCAACCCACATGCAAAGAGGACGCCGGCGCGTCACAAACAGGACGTCCCAGATGCGACGTCACAGAGTCAGCTAGCCAGATGCCAATACACAGGCGCCTATAACCATTGGATCTGTGCAGCCACGGCCACAACGGGTTGCCAAGGGAACCTAAATAAATATAAATAGATATAATTAGCCATCTATAAGGTGTAACTCAAGATAAAACATGGAAAAAGCCATTTTGATCAGATAGATCAATAGAGTGACACTACCTAGGGACGGAAAAGGACATTGTATAATCAATCACTAAAAACAATAAAAAACGACAAAAACACTATAAAAACAATATACCGATGAATAATGCCATAACCAAGAGGAGAGAGAACAATGAACTAGGGGAGAGAAAATATTACCTAGGAATGCAGACCTGTAAATTAAAGTCTAAATTAAGGCCTCCAGGTTGTAAGGTCCCTAATGAGTAAATCCATCTCATTTCTTTCTTCCTAAGCAACGATAATCTATCCCCACCTCTCCTCAAAACCGGAACACTATCTATTACCCTAAAGCGTAATTGGTTGACAGAATGTTTATTGTCCAGAAAATGTTTGGGGATCGGCAAATCTGTAAGTCCTGTACGTATCGTGCTTTTATGCTTACTGATTCGCGCCCGCACCTCCATCGTGGTCTCCCCCACATAAGCTAACCCGCACGGGCACGTAATCATGTAAACAACAAAGCTCGAAGAACAAGTATAACGTTCCTTCAGATAAATCTTCTTCCCCGTATGAGGGTGATAGAAAAATTCCCCTTTAAGCATGTTGTTACAGCTGGCACACCCCAGACATGGAAAATTTCCAAGTCTGGGTGTGCTTAGAGTCGATTGGACTAGGGAGCTCTTAGATGATCCAATATCCGATCTCACCAAACTGTCACCCAGATTGCGACCCCTTCTGTATGACATCATTGGATAGTTTTTAAACGCTGGTATAGATGGTAAACCGCGCTGCAAACCCATCCAATGTTTTTTCAAAATCCTGTCAATTTGACCACTGGCTGAAGTGTATGTAGATACAAAAGGGATACGTTCCCCGGGCTGCTTCAAGGACCCTGATTTACGAGTGGACTCCCGTGATACATTCCGAGCCTTATGACTAAATCTGCAAAGCTCCTTCTTGGGATAACCCCTGTTGGAGAACTTCAGACACATTTCATCCAGCCTCTGATCAACCACAGTGTCATCCGACACTATTCTCCGCACCCTCAAGAGTTGGCTCCATGGTAAGGAGTTAACCATTCTCCGAGGGTGGTTGCTATCAAATAGCAACAGGCCATTTCTATCGGTCTCCTTCACAAAAATGTCTGTCTTCAATTTATCTCCTTCTTTATAAACAAGGGTATCCAAAAACTGGAGCTGAGAAGTAGAAGAGGTCAAAGTAAACTGTAATTCCACGTATACTCCATTAAGATAATGGTGAAACTCATTAAGTTCTGTCACATTACCATCCCAAATCAAAAAAATATCATCAATGTAACGCCACCAGGCTCTGACGTGGCGCCAGAGGCTGGAACAGTACACAAACCTGTCCTCGAATACCGCCTTATAGATGTTTGCATAAGTGGGGGCCACATTGGACCCCATGGCGGTACCCCTCAACTGTAAAAAGAACTCATCCCCAAAGAGAAAATAATTCCTCCTGAGGATGAGCTCTAACAGTGTGAGGACAAGTCGTGCACTCTCCGGGGCCACGTCAGAGCCTGATAGCGCACAAGAAACTGCGTCGAGCCCCTTGTCATGCTCGATCGATGTGTATAAAGATACAACGTCAAACGATGCAAGCAAGGTGGTCTCAGACACAGTGATGCCTTCAAGTTTGTCAAGGAAATCATTCGTGTCACGAATGTAAGATCTAGCTGATACAGCATAGGTACGCAATACTTTATCTAAGAAAATCGCTGTCTTATTAAATAGAGAGCCCCTCCCCGACACGATAGGCCTTCCGGGGGGGTTTTCCAAATCCTTATGAATTTTCGGTAGTATATATATCACCGGTATCACTGGTGCATCAACGATCAAAGATTCTGACAACTTGTGGTCAATGAGTCCCATGGCTAGGGAGTCACTGACCACAAGTTGTAATTCCTTCTGAAAACGAGTAGTAGGATTACTTGGTAGTTTCTCATAGACACATCGATCTCCCAGTTGCCGTAAGATTTCTGCTTTGTATTTTACGCTGTCCATAACGACAACCGCCCCGCCTTTATCGGCCTGTTTAATGGTCAACAAAGAATTATCTGCCAAGGCCCTCAAAACTTTCTTATCAGCCACTGTCATATTACAATTGCTCGGAGGTTTAAATGTCTTTTTTAATCTATCGATATCCCTCTGAACCAATACAATATAGGATTCTACAAAATGATCCCTATTGGGTGGCTGAAAATCACTTTTGGTATATAACCCCAACTCCCGCAGAGTAAAACCCCGTGATGGTACATTCGTACTAAACGACTCATCATTACATTTATCAGCAAAAAATGAAGATAGTCTTAACCTCCTAAAAAAGGCATGCAGGTCAACTTCTAACGAAAACCAATCAGGGTTACTAGACGGGCAAAATGAAAGGCCTTTAGACAATACTTTGAGTTCAATTTCAGAGAGAGTGACAGAAGAAATATTTACCACCAAGCTCCTATTATCATTTAACTGTCCTTCGTGTTCCTCATTTTCATCGTGTTCTTCCTCGTTGGACGTTGTTCTCTGTGCATACTCCGATTTTCTGTGTTTCCGGCCGCCTCTCCGGCCCCTCCTCCTGGATCTGTTTTGTCCATATTTTCTCTCTCTAAAAAAGGCAAACGCCTAGCGCCCTCCATATTAGAATCCTCTGTGGAATCAGATTCAGCTGAGGTGAAGCCAAAATTTGAATGATTCTTCACCTGTTGCCTCCTGCGCTTTTTAGGCACCCCGGGCTTACCCCTACCCTTATAGGGGAGATGATTAGGTCCCATATGCCATGAGAAAACCCGGCCCGCCTTATAGTCTTCCACGTCACGGAACCACTTTACCCGTTTAGTGGATTCAATGTCTGCCCGGAACTTCCCCAAATTTACCTCGATTTTATTTTGTAGGGAGCCCCAGTCCTGTGCTGTCAGCTGCGATTTCAGTTGTTCCTCCAGTTCTAAAGTACCTTTCTTCAGCACCTCCATCTCCTTCTTTAGAAATTCAATGTTCAATAACATGATGTCAAATGCAAATTTATTAGTAATTGACTCGAACTTAGAGCAAAATTGTTCATTATCTGGTAAAAGGGTGGGTCTAAGATGTGGCCGTAGCCCACGTGGAATTCTCCTCACTCTGAAATATTCCATCAGAGTCACCACATGGAGTTCCAGGGAAATGTATCTCCTTCTGTCATTCTCCCACTTCTTTTTAAGCATATCTGCCGTGGGTTTACTCAAGAATGACATATCCGCATTAGAGCCAGAAAGTATCCGTCTGGCATCATCGTCAGTATACGAAAAAATCATGGCATTATCTAGGCCACCCACCTCTAGATTGGTATTCACATCCATATTTATGGTTGGGGTGCACATCAGTCCAGGTTCAGTCCATATAGTAGAAAAAAGATCGGGCTGACAGCACTCACACAAACGGGCGCTCGTTCCTTGTCCAGGGAACCAACCTGGATATGTACAATAGTCCAAAGGAAGATGAACAGCGCTCCAGCCGGGTGTCGTGGTATCAAAAAAGGAAACTTTATTGGTCCATGTAAAAGCAACGTTTCGACCAGTATCCTGGTCTTTTTCAAGCATGTAGCACAGTACAAAGTGTCGGCTTAAATGGTGTGGATACCACACAGGGCACCAATCACCAACCAGCCACTAATTACATATACAAATACAAAAAGTAACATCAATCAAACTATATATAATACATTAAAATAGATACATACAATATCTGCAGCGTTAGAAACAAAGAAAATCAAATCTCAAAAGCATATAACATAATATTGCTGCAATGTTTATATTCCGTCCAGCCAATTAGGTTCCGGCATATCCGTAGTCACGGCTACAAATTTCCAATGAAACAGTCCTTGCAGCGATCCTCCTGTCCAATCCGGATCAATTCTGCGGTGGGCGCCAAAATTCAACCAGCCTATCAAACCCCATCATGCTTCCAAGCCAGTCCCAGGTAACCAATCAGGCAAACACTTATATCATGTACCATGACCACATCACAACCCTGCGACTCACTACGGCAAGCCACCTGGCCGCAGAGGACTCAGAAGCACCCTGATAGGTGTAGCTGTGCGTCATGACAACAGCCCGCCCACCTCACGTGATCACACAACCGGGTCCGCCCCACAGTGACGCAACCATCCATCCCCCATGCACAGGGGAAGCCGCGGATGCGCGCAGACTCAGTACCGCCGGAAACCGCCGCATCGTAAGCCACGATACAGGCAGATCCAGCGGCACAGTGAGATGCCACGCCCCCCGCCAACCCACATGCAAAGAGGACGCCGGCGCGTCACAAACAGGACGTCCCAGATGCGACGTCACAGAGTCAGCTAGCCAGATGCCAATACACAGGCGCCTATAACCATTGGATCTGTGCAGCCACGGCCACAACGGGTTGCCAAGGGAACCTAAATAAATATAAATAGATATAATTAGCCATCTATAAGGTGTAACTCAAGATAAAACATGGAAAAAGCCATTTTGATCAGATAGATCAATAGAGTGACACTACCTAGGGACGGAAAAGGACATTGTATAATCAATCACTAAAAACAATAAAAAACGACAAAAACACTATAAAAACAATATACCGATGAATAATGCCATAACCAAGAGGAGAGAGAACAATGAACTAGGGGAGAGAAAATATTACCTAGGAATGCAGACCTGTAAATTAAAGTCTAAATTAAGGCCTCCAGGTTGTAAGGTCCCTAATGAGTAAATCCATCTCATTTCTTTCTTCCTAAGCAACGATAATCTATCCCCACCTCTCCTCAAAACCGGAACACTATCTATTACCCTAAAGCGTAATTGGTTGACAGAATGTTTATTGTCCAGAAAATGTTTGGGGATCGGCAAATCTGTAAGTCCTGTACGTATCGTGCTTTTATGCTTACTGATTCGCGCCCGCACCTCCATCGTGGTCTCCCCCACATAAGCTAACCCGCACGGGCACGTAATCATGTAAACAACAAAGCTCGAAGAACAAGTATAACGTTCCTTCAGATAAATCTTCTTCCCCGTATGAGGGTGATAGAAAAATTCCCCTTTAAGCATGTTGTTACAGCTGGCACACCCCAGACATGGAAAATTTCCAAGTCTGGGTGTGCTTAGAGTCGATTGGACTAGGGAGCTCTTAGATGATCCAATATCCGATCTCACCAAACTGTCACCCAGATTGCGACCCCTTCTGTATGACATCATTGGATAGTTTTTAAACGCTGGTATAGATGGTAAACCGCGCTGCAAACCCATCCAATGTTTTTTCAAAATCCTGTCAATTTGACCACTGGCTGAAGTGTATGTAGATACAAAAGGGATACGTTCCCCGGGCTGCTTCAAGGACCCTGATTTACGAGTGGACTCCCGTGATACATTCCGAGCCTTATGACTAAATCTGCAAAGCTCCTTCTTGGGATAACCCCTGTTGGAGAACTTCAGACACATTTCATCCAGCCTCTGATCAACCACAGTGTCATCCGACACTATTCTCCGCACCCTCAAGAGTTGGCTCCATGGTAAGGAGTTAACCATTCTCCGAGGGTGGTTGCTATCAAATAGCAACAGGCCATTTCTATCGGTCTCCTTCACAAAAATGTCTTTCATTTTGCCCGTCTAGTAACCCTGATTGGTTTTCGTTAGAAGTTGACCTGCATGCCTTTTTTAGGAGGTTAAGACTATCTTCATTTTTTGCTGATAAATGTAATGATGAGTCGTTTAGTACGAATGTACCATCACGGGGTTTTACTCTGCGGGAGTTGGGGTTATATACCAAAAGTGATTTTCAGCCACCCAATAGGGATCATTTTGTAGAATCCTATATTGTATTGGTTCAGAGGGATATCGATAGATTAAAAAAGACATTTAAACCTCCGAGCAATTGTAATATGACAGTGGCTGATAAGAAAGTTTTGAGGGCCTTGGCAGATAATTCTTTGTTGACCATTAAACAGGCCGATAAAGGCGGGGCGGTTGTCGTTATGGACAGCGTAAAATACAAAGCAGAAATCTTACGGCAACTGGGAGATCGATGTGTCTATGAGAAACTACCAAGTAATCCTACTACTCGTTTTCAGAAGGAATTACAACTTGTGGTCAGTGACTCCCTAGCCATGGGACTCATTGACCACAAGTTGTCAGAATTTTTGATCGTTGATGCACCAGTGATACCGGTGATATATATACTACCGAAAATTCATAAGGATTTGGAAAACCCCCCCGGAAGGCCTATCGTGTCGGGGAGGGGCTCTCTATTTAATAAGACAGCGATTTTCTTAGATAAAGTATTGCGTACCTATGCTGTATCAGCTAGATCTTACATTCGTGACACGAATGATTTCCTTGACAAACTTGAAGGCATCACTGTGTCTGAGACCACCTTGCTTGCATCGTTTGACGTTGTATCTTTATACACGTCGATCGAGCATGACAAGGGGCTCGACGCAGTTTCTTGTGCGCTATCAGGCTCTGACGTGGCCCCGGAGAGTGCACGACTTGTCCTCACACTGTTAGAGCTCATCCTCAGGAGGAATTATTTTCTCTTTGGGGATGAGTTCTTTTTACAGTTGAGGGGTACCGCCATGGGGTCCAATGTGGCCCCCACTTATGCAAACATCTATATGGCGGTATTCGAGGACAGGTTTGTGTACTGTTCCAGCCTCTGGCGCCACGTCAGAGCCTGGTGGCGTTACATTGATGATATTTTTTTGATTTGGGATGGTAATGTGACAGAACTTAATGAGTTTCACCATTATCTTAATGGAGTATACGTGGAATTACAGTTTACTTTGACCTCTTCTACTTCTCAGCTCCAGTTTTTGGATACCCTTGTTTATAAAGAAGGAGATAAATTGAAGACAGACATTTTTGTGAAGGAGACCGATAGAAATGGCCTGTTGCTATTTGATAGCAACCACCCTCGGAGAATGGTTAACTCCTTACCATGGAGCCAACTCTTGAGGGTGCGGAGAATAGTGTCGGATGACACTGTGGTTGATCAGAGGCTGGATGAAATGTGTCTGAAGTTCTCCAACAGGGGTTATCCCAAGAAGGAGCTTTGCAGATTTAGTCATAAGGCTCGGAATGTATCACGGGAGTCCACTCGTAAATCAGGGTCCTTGAAGCAGCCCGGGGAACGTATCCCTTTTGTATCTACATACACTTCAGCCAGTGGTCAAATTGACAGGATTTTGAAAAAACATTGGATGGGTTTGCAGCGCGGTTTACCATCTATACCAGCGTTTAAAAACTATCCAATGATGTCATACAGAAGGGGTCGCAATCTGGGTGACAGTTTGGTGAGATCGGATATTGGATCATCTAAGAGCTCCCTAGTCCAATCGACTCTAAGCACACCCAGACTTGGAAATTTTCCATGTCTGGGGTGTGCCAGCTGTAACAACATGCTTAAAGGGGAATTTTTCTATCACCCTCATACGGGGAAGAAGATTTATCTGAAGGAACGTTATACTTGTTCTTCGAGCTTTGTTGTTTACATGATTACGTGCCCGTGCGGGTTAGCTTATGTGGGGGAGACCACGATGGAGGTGCGGGCGCGAATCAGTAAGCATAAAAGCGCGATACGTACAGGACTTACAGATTTGCCGATCCCCAAACATTTTCTGGACAATAAACATTCTGTCAACCAATTACGCTTTAGGGTAATAGATAGTGTTCCGGTTTTGAGGAGAGGTGGGGATAGATTATCGTTGCTTAGGAAGAAAGAAATGAGATGGATTTACTCATTAGGGACCTTACAACCTGGAGGCCTTAATTTAGACTTTAATTTACAGGTCTGCATTCCTAGGTAATATTTTCTCTCCCCTAGTTCATTGTTCTCTCTCCTCTTGGTTATGGCATTATTCATCGGTATATTGTTTTTATAGTGTTTTTGTCGTTTTTTATTGTTTTTAGTGATTGATTATACAATGTCCTTTTCCGTCCCTAGGTAGTGTCACTCTATTGATCTATCTGATCAAAATGGCTTTTTCCATGTTTTATCTTGAGTTACACCTTATAGATGGCTAATTATATCTATTTATATTTATTTAGGTTCCCTTGGCAACCCGTTGTGGCCGTGGCTGCACAGATCCAATGGTTATAGGCGCCTGTGTATTGGCATCTGGCTAGCTGACTCTGTGACGTCGCATCTGGGACGTCCTGTTTGTGACGCGCCGGCGTCCTCTTTGCATGTGGGTTGGCGGGGGGCGTGGCATCTCACTGTGCCGCTGGATCTGCCTGTATCGTGGCTTACGATGCGGCGGTTTCCGGCGGTACTGAGTCTGCGCGCATCCGCGGCTTCCCCTGTGCATGGGGGATGGATGGTTGCGTCACTGTGGGGCAGACCCGGTTGTGTGATCACGTGAGGTGGGCGGGCTGTTGTCATGACGCACAGCTACACCTATCAGGGTGCTTCTGAGTCCTCTGCGGCCAGGTGGCTTGCCGTAGTGAGTCGCAGGGTTGTGATGTAGTCATGGTATATGATATAAGTGTTTGCCTGATTGGTTACCTGGGACTGGCTTGGAAGCATGATGGGGTTTGATAGGCTGGTTGAATTTTGGCGCCCACCGCAGAATTGATCCGGATTGGACAGGAGGATCGCTGCAAGGACTGTTTCATTGGAAATTTGTAGCCGTGACTACGGATATGCCGGAACCTAATTGGCTGGACGGAATATAAACATTGCAGCAATATTATGTTATATGCTTTTGAGATTTGATTTTCTTTGTTTCTAACGCTGCAGATATTGTATGTATCTATTTTAATGTATTATATATAGTTTGATTGATGTTACTTTTTGTATTTGTATATGTAATTAGTGGCTGGTTGGTGATTGGTGCCCTGTGTGGTATCCACACCATTTAAGCCGACACTTTGTACTGTGCTACATGCTTGAAAAAGACCAGGATACTGGTCGAAACGTTGCTTTTACATGGACCAATAAAGTTTCCTTTTTTGATACCACGACACCCGGCTGGAGCGCTGTTCATCTTCCTTTGGACTATTGTACATATCCAGGTTGGTTCCCTGGACAAGGAACGAGCACCCGTTTGTGTGAGTGCTGTCAGCCCGATCTTTTTTCTACTATATGGACTGAACCTGGACTGATGTGCACCCCAACCATAAATATGGATGTGAATACCAATCTAGAGGTGGGTGGCCTAGATAATGCCATGATTTTTTCGTATACTGACGATGATGCCAGACGGATACTTTCTGGCTCTAATGCGGATATGTCATTCTTGAGTAAACCCACGGCAGATATGCTTAAAAAGAAGTGGGAGAATGACAGAAGGAGATACATTTCCCTGGAACTCCATGTGGTGACTCTGATGGAATATTTCAGAGTGAAGAGAATTCCACGTGGGCTACGGCCACATCTTAGACCCACCCTTTTACCAGATAATGAACAATTTTGCTCTAAGTTCGAGTCAATTACTAATAAATTTGCATTTGACATCATGTTATTGAACATTGAATTTCTAAAGAAGGAGATGGAGGTGCTGAAGAAAGGTACTTTAGAACTGGAGGAACAACTGAAATCGCAGCTGACAGCACAGGACTGGGGCTCCCTACAAAATAAAATCGAGGTAAATTTGGGGAAGTTCCGGGCAGACATTGAATCCACTAAACGGGTAAAGTGGTTCCGTGACGTGGAAGACTATAAGGCGGGCCGGGTTTTCTCATGGCATATGGGACCTAATCATCTCCCCTATAAGGGTAGGGGTAAGCCCGAGGTGCCTAAAAAGCGCAGGAGGCAACAGGTGAAGAATCATTCGAATTTTGGCTTCACCTCAGCTGAATCTGATTCCACAGAGGATTCTAATATGGAGGGCGCTAGGCGTTTGCCTTTTTTAGAGAGAGAAAATATGGACAAAACAGATCCAGGAGGAGGGGCCGGAGAGGCGGCCGGAAACACAGAAAATCGGAGTATGCACAGAGAACAACGTCCAACGAGGAAGAACACGATGAAAATGAGGAACACGAAGGACAGTTAAATGATAATAGGAGTTTGGTGGTAAATATTTCTTCTGTCACTCTCTCTGAAATTGAACTCAAAGTATTGTCTAAAGGCCTTTCATTTTGCCCGTCTAGTAACCCTGATTGGTTTTCGTTAGAAGTTGACCTGCATGCCTTTTTTAGGAGGTTAAGACTATCTTCATTTTTTGCTGATAAATGTAATGATGAGTCGTTTAGTACGAATGTACCATCACGGGGTTTTACTCTGCGGGAGTTGGGGTTATATACCAAAAGTGATTTTCAGCCACCCAATAGGGATCATTTTGTAGAATCCTATATTGTATTGGTTCAGAGGGATATCGATAGATTAAAAAAGACATTTAAACCTCCGAGCAATTGTAATATGACAGTGGCTGATAAGAAAGTTTTGAGGGCCTTGGCAGATAATTCTTTGTTGACAATTAAACAGGCCGATAAAGGCGGGGCGGTTGTCGTTATGGACAGCGTAAAATACAAAGCAGAAATCTTACGGCAACTGGGAGATCGATGTGTCTATGAGAAACTACCAAGTAATCCTACTACTCGTTTTCAGAAGGAATTACAACTTGTGGTCAGTGACTCCCTAGCCATGGGACTCATTGACCACAAGTTGTCAGAATTTTTGATCGTTGATGCACCAGTGATACCGGTGATATATATACTACCGAAAATTCATAAGGATTTGGAAAACCCCCCCGGAAGGCCTATCGTGTCGGGGAGGGGCTCTCTATTTAATAAGACAGCGATTTTCTTAGATAAAGTATTGCGTACCTATGCTGTATCAGCTAGATCTTACATTCGTGACACGAATGATTTCCTTGACAAACTTGAAGGCATCACTGTGTCTGAGACCACCTTGCTTGCATCGTTTGACGTTGTATCTTTATACACGTCGATCGAGCATGACAAGGGGCTCGACGCAGTTTCTTGTGCGCTATCAGGCTCTGACGTGGCCCCGGAGAGTGCACGACTTGTCCTCACACTGTTAGAGCTCATCCTCAGGAGGAATTATTTTCTCTTTGGGGATGAGTTCTTTTTACAGTTGAGGGGTACCGCCATGGGGTCCAATGTGGCCCCCACTTATGCAAACATCTATATGGCGGTATTCGAGGACAGGTTTGTGTACTGTTCCAGCCTCTGGCGCCACGTCAGAGCCTGGTGGCGTTACATTGATGATATTTTTTTGATTTGGGATGGTAATGTGACAGAACTTAATGAGTTTCACCATTATCTTAATGGAGTATACGTGGAATTACAGTTTACTTTGACCTCTTCTACTTCTCAGCTCCAGTTTTTGGATACCCTTGTTTATAAAGAAGGAGATAAATTGAAGACAGACATTTTTGTGAAGGAGACCGATAGAAATGGCCTGTTGCTATTTGATAGCAACCACCCTCGGAGAATGGTTAACTCCTTACCATGGAGCCAACTCTTGAGGGTGCGGAGAATAGTGTCGGATGACACTGTGGTTGATCAGAGGCTGGATGAAATGTGTCTGAAGTTCTCCAACAGGGGTTATCCCAAGAAGGAGCTTTGCAGATTTAGTCATAAGGCTCGGAATGTATCACGGGAGTCCACTCGTAAATCAGGGTCCTTGAAGCAGCCCGGGGAACGTATCCCTTTTGTATCTACATACACTTCAGCCAGTGGTCAAATTGACAGGATTTTGAAAAAACATTGGATGGGTTTGCAGCGCGGTTTACCATCTATACCAGCGTTTAAAAACTATCCAATGATGTCATACAGAAGGGGTCGCAATCTGGGTGACAGTTTGGTGAGATCGGATATTGGATCATCTAAGAGCTCCCTAGTCCAATCGACTCTAAGCACACCCAGACTTGGAAATTTTCCATGTCTGGGGTGTGCCAGCTGTAACAACATGCTTAAAGGGGAATTTTTCTATCACCCTCATACGGGGAAGAAGATTTATCTGAAGGAACGTTATACTTGTTCTTCGAGCTTTGTTGTTTACATGATTACGTGCCCGTGCGGGTTAGCTTATGTGGGGGAGACCACGATGGAGGTGCGGGCGCGAATCAGTAAGCATAAAAGCACGATACGTACAGGACTTACAGATTTGCCGATCCCCAAACATTTTCTGGACAATAAACATTCTGTCAACCAATTACGCTTTAGGGTAATAGATAGTGTTCCGGTTTTGAGGAGAGGTGGGGATAGATTATCGTTGCTTAGGAAGAAAGAAATGAGATGGATTTACTCATTAGGGACCTTACAACCTGGAGGCCTTAATTTAGACTTTAATTTACAGGTCTGCATTCCTAGGTAATATTTTCTCTCCCCTAGTTCATTGTTCTCTCTCCTCTTGGTTATGGCATTATTCATCGGTATATTGTTTTTATAGTGTTTTTGTCGTTTTTTATTGTTTTTAGTGATTGATTATACAATGTCCTTTTCCGTCCCTAGGTAGTGTCACTCTATTGATCTATCTGATCAAAATGGCTTTTTCCATGTTTTATCTTGAGTTACACCTTATAGATGGCTAATTATATCTATTTATATTTATTTAGGTTCCCTTGGCAACCCGTTGTGGCCGTGGCTGCACAGATCCAATGGTTATAGGCGCCTGTGTATTGGCATCTGGCTAGCTGACTCTGTGACGTCGCATCTGGGACGTCCTGTTTGTGACGCGCCGGCGTCCTCTTTGCATGTGGGTTGGCGGGGGGCGTGGCATCTCACTGTGCCGCTGGATCTGCCTGTATCGTGGCTTACGATGCGGCGGTTTCCGGCGGTACTGAGTCTGCGCGCATCCGCGGCTTCCCCTGTGCATGGGGGATGGATGGTTGCGTCACTGTGGGGCGGACCCGGTTGTGTGATCACGTGAGGTGGGCGGGCTGTTGTCATGACGCACAGCTACACCTATCAGGGTGCTTCTGAGTCCTCTGCGGCCAGGTGGCTTGCCGTAGTGAGTCGCAGGGTTGTGATGTAGTCATGGTATATGATATAAGTGTTTGCCTGATTGGTTACCTGGGACTGGCTTGGAAGCATGATGGGGTTTGATAGGCTGGTTGAATTTTGGCGCCCACCGCAGAATTGATCCGGATTGGACAGGAGGATCGCTGCAAGGACTGTTTCATTGGAAATTTGTAGCCGTGACTACGGATATGCCGGAACCTAATTGGCTGGACGGAATATAAACATTGCAGCAATATTATGTTATATGCTTTTGAGATTTGATTTTCTTTGTTTCTAACGCTGCAGATATTGTATGTATCTATTTTAATGTATTATATATAGTTTGATTGATGTTACTTTTTGTATTTGTATATGTAATTAGTGGCTGGTTGGTGATTGGTGCCCTGTGTGGTATCCACACCATTTAAGCCGACACTTTGTACTGTGCTACATGCTTGAAAAAGACCAGGATACTGGTCGAAACGTTGCTTTTACATGGACCAATAAAGTTTCCTTTTTTGATACCACGACACCCGGCTGGAGCGCTGTTCATCTTCCTTTGGACTATTGTACATATCCAGGTTGGTTCCCTGGACAAGGAACGAGCGCCCGTTTGTGTGAGTGCTGTCAGCCCGATCTTTTTTCTACTACAGGTGTAGATATGGACATTCAAGGTCTGTCCTCTTGTGTGGATCATCTCACTGCAAGGGTACAAAACATTCAAGATTTTGTGGTTCAGAATCCGATGTTAGAGCCTAGAATTCCTATTCCTGACTTATTTTCTGGGGATAGATCTAGGTTCTTGAATTTCAAAAATAATTGTAAACTGTTTCTAGCTTTGAAACCCCGCTCCTCTGGTGACCCCACTCAACAAGTAAAAATCATTATTTCTTTGTTACGTGGTGACCCTCAAGACTGGGCATTTTCCCTTGCGCCAGGAGATCCTGCATTGCGTGATGTTGATGCGTTTTTTCTGGCGCTTGGATTGCTTTATGATGAACCAAATTCAGTGGATCAGGCAGAGAAAATCTTGCTGGCTTTGTGTCAGGGTGAGGATGAAGCGGAGGTGTACTGTCAGAGGTTTAGAAAGTGGTCTGTGCTTACTCAGTAGAATGAATGTGCCCTGGTGGCAATTTTCAGAAAGGGTCTTTCTGAAGACCTTAAGGATGTCATGGTGGGATTTCCCACGCCTGCTGGTCTGAATGAGTCTAAGTCTTTGGCCATTCAGATCGATCGGCGCATGCGTGAGCGCAAAGCTGTGCACCATCTGGCGGTGTTCTCTGAGCATAGGCCTGAGCCTATGCAGTGTGATAGGACTTTGACCAGAGCTGAACGGCAAGAACACAGACATCGGAATGGGCTGTGTTTTTACTGTGGTGAATCCACTCATGCTATCTCCGATTGTCCTAAGCGCACTAAGCGGTTCGCTAGGTCTGCCACCATTGGTACGGTACAGTCTAAATTTCTTTTGTCCGTTACTCTGATTTGCTCTCTGTCGTCCTATTCTGTAATGGCATTTGTGGATTCAGGCGCTGCCCTGAATTTGATGGACTTGGAGTTTGCCAGGCGCTGTGGTTTTTTCTTGGAGCCCTTGCAGTATCCTATTCCATTGAGAGGAATTGATGCTACGCCTTTGGCCAAGAATAAGCCTCAGTACTGGACTCAATTGACCATGTGCATGGCTCCTGCACATCAGGAGGATATTCGCTTTATGGTGTTGCATAATCTGCATGATGTGGTCGTTTTGGGGTTGCCATGGCTACAGGTCCATAATCCAGTGTTGGATTGGAAATCTATGTCTGTGTCCAGCTGAGGTTGTCAGGGGGTACATGGTGATGTTCCATTGCTGTCAATTTCGCCTTCCACTCCTTCTGAAGTCCCTGAGTTTTTATCAGATTACCGGGATGTATTTGAAGAGCCCAAATCCGGTGCCCTACCTCCTCATAGGGATTGCGACTGTGCTATTAATTTGATTCCTGGTAGTAAGTTTCCTAAGGGCCGTCTGTTTAATTTATCGGTGCCTGAGCATGCCGCTATGCGGAGTTATATAAAGGAATCCTTGGAGAAGGGTCATATTCGTCCGTCGTTGTCACCTTTGGGAGCAGGGTTCTTTTTTGTGGCCAAGAAGGATGGTTCTTTGAGACCTTGTATTGATTAGCGCCTTCTTAATAAGATCACAGTCAAATTTCAGTATCCTTTGCCGCTGCTGTCTGATTTATTTGCTCGGATTAAGGGGGCTAGTTGGTTCACCAAGATAGATCTGCGTTGTGCGTATAATCTTGTGCGAATTAAACAGGGTGATGAATGGAAAACAGCATTTAATACGCCCGAGGGCCATTTTGAGTACCTGGTTATGCCATTCGGGCTTTCTAATGCTCCATCTGTGTTTCAGTCCTTTATGCATGACATCTTCCGAGAGTACCTGGATAGATTCATGATTGTATATTTGGATGACATTTTGGTCTTTTCGGATGATTGGGAGTCTCATGTGAAGCAGGTCAGAATGGTGTTCCAGGTCCTTCGTGCGAATTCCTTGTTTGTAAAGGGGTCAAAGTGTCTCTTTGGAGTTCAGAAGGTTTCATTTTTGGGTTTCATTTTTTCCCCTTCTACTATCGAGATGGACCCTGTTAAAGTTCAGGCCATTTACGATTGGACTCAGCCGACATCTGTGAAGAGCTTGCAGAAGTTCCTGGGCTTTGCTAATTTTTATCGTCGCTTCATCGCTAATTTTTCCAGTATTGCTAAACCGTTGACTGATTTGACCAAGAAAGGTGCTGATGTGGTCAATTGGTCTTCTGCGGCTGTGGAGGCTTTTCAGGAGTTGAAGCGACGTTTTGCTTCTGCCCCTGTGTTGTGCCAGCCAGATGTTTTGCTCCCTTTTCAGGTTGAGGTTGATGCTTCTGAAATTGGTGCAGGGGCTGTGTTGTCGCAAAGAAGTTCTGATGGCTCGGTGATGAAACCCTATGCCTTCTTTTCTAGAAAATTCTCGCCTGCCGGATCACAAGAATTTAACTTATCTCGAGTCTGCCAAACGGTTGAATCCTAGACAGGCTCGATGGTCGCTCTTTTTCTCCCGTTTTGATTTTGTGGTTTCATACCTTCCGGGATCTAAGAATGTGAAGGCTGACGCCCTGTCAAGGAGTTTTGTGCCTGACTCTCTGGGTGTTCTGGAGCCGGCGGGTATTCTTAAAGAAAGGGTAATTTTGTCTGCCATTTTCCCTGATTTGCGGCGTGTGCTGCAAGAGTTTCAGGCTGATAGACCTGACCGTTGTCCTATGGAGAAACTGTTTGTCCCTGATAGATGGATTAGTAGAGTTATCTCTGAGGTTCATTGTTCGGTGTTGGCTGGTCATCCTGGAATCTTTGGTACCAGAGATTTGGTGGCTAGATCCTTTTGGTGGCCTTCTTTGTGACGGGATGTGCGTTCTTTTGTGCAGTCCTGTGGGACTTGTGCTCGGGCTAAACCCTGCTGTTCTCGTGCCAGTGGGTTGCTTTTGCCCTTGCCGATCCCGAAGAGGCCCTGGACGCATATTTCCATGGATTTTATTTCAGATCTCCCTGTTTCTCAAAGGATGTCGGTCATTTGGGTGGTTTGTGATCGCTTCTCTAAGATGGTCCATTTGGTACCCTTACCTAAATTGCCTTCCTCCTCTGATTTGGTGCGATTGTTTTTCCAGCATGTGGTTCGTTTGCATGGCATTCCAGAGAACATCGTCTCCGACAAAGGTTCCCAGTTTGTTTCGAGGTTTTGGCGGTCCTTTTGCGCTAAGATGGGCATTGATTTGTCTTTTTCTTCGGCTTTCCATCCTCAGACTAATGGCCAAACCGAACGAACTAATCAGACTTTGGAGACATATCTGAGATGCTTTGTTTCTGCTGATCAGGATGATTGGGTGTCCTTCTTGCCTTTGGCTGAGTTCGCCCTTAATAATCGGGCCAGCTCGGCTACTTTAGTTTCTCCTTTTTTTTGTAATTCTGGTTTCCATCCTCGTTTCTCTTTAGGGCAGGTTGAGCCTTCGGACTGTCCTGGTGTGGATGCGGTGGTGGACAGGTTGCAGCAGATTTGGACTCATGTGGTGGACAATTTGACATTGTCCCAGGAGAAGGCTCAACGTTTCGCTAACCGCCGGCGTTGTGTTGGTCCCCGACTTCGTGTTGGGGATTTGGTTTGGTTGTCATCTCGTCATGTTCCTATGAAGGTTTCCTCTCCTAAGTTTAAGCCTCGTTTCATTGGGCCATATAAGATTTCTGAAGTTCTTAATCCTGTGTCATTTCGTTTGGACCTTCCGGCTTCTTTTGCCATCCATAATGTGTTCCATAGGTCGTTGTTGCGGAGATACGTGGCGCCTATGGTTCCCTCTGTTGATCCTCCTGCCCCGGTGTTGGTCGAGGGGGAGTTGGAGTGTGTGGTGGAGAAGATTTTGGATTCTTGTGTTTCGAGACGGAAACTCCAGTACCTGGTCAAGTGGAAGGGTTATGGTCAGGAAGATAATTCCTGGGTTTTTGCCTCTGATGTTCATGCTGCCGATCTTGTTCGTGCCTTTCATTTGGCTCATCCTGGTCGGCCTGGGGGCTCTGGTGAGAGTTCGGTGACCCCTTCTCAAGGGGGGGGGTACTGTTGTGAATTCTGTTGTCAAACTCCCTCCTGTGGTCGTGAATGGTACTTCGGCGAGTTCTGTCTATGGGCTCCCTCTGGTGGCTATGAGTGAAGCTGCGGCTTCTGAGGTTCCTTACACAGGTGACGTGGTTTATCCTTTGGTTGGCTGTTCTATTTAACTCCTCTCAGATCGTTACTCCATGCCAG
This sequence comes from Ranitomeya imitator, assembly GCF_032444005.1. Taxonomy (NCBI): domain Eukaryota; kingdom Metazoa; phylum Chordata; class Amphibia; order Anura; family Dendrobatidae; genus Ranitomeya; species Ranitomeya imitator. The sequence goes on along the minus strand of NC_091282.1, from coordinate 556,306,007 downwards.
CTGTCAATGTTTTTGCATTTGTTCAGTTCGCTCCTGGATCTCTTTGGTGACCTGCCTTCTCCTGCTAAAGCTAAGTTCCTGATAGTCATTATTTGTTCACTGTTTTCTTGTCCAGCTGGTTATCATGATTTTGTCTTGCTAGCTGGAAGCTCTGGGATGCAGAGTGGCCCCTCCGCACTGTGAGTCGTGCGGAGGTCTTTTTTGCACACTCATTTCCAAAAGGATAACACGTCACTCCTATAATGATAATGGTGCTCAGATGAGGGTTGCCAACCCCTAATACAAATAATCTTGAAAAAATCCGGCACTCAAAGATAAAAATCTTTTCAATATATTCTTTATTTAGTCATAAATCCCAGTATATATATATAACGTTTCGATCATTATGACCTTCATCAGACTAGGGAAAAAAATACAAAAAAGAAAACTCAATAACATAGTCATAATACAATCCAATATATACATCATCATAGATATATATCCCTTATTTTTGTCTCTATTAGTACATATACAGGGTGGAGCGCGGTAATTTGCTGATTTGGGAATGAAATAAAAAAATTATGATCATTAGAAAAATTTATTTTATATTTTAATTATACTGAACAATAATGGAATTTTTAAATTACATGGTCTTAAATAGCGTATCTGGCAAATGTCGACCTTCGCTATCCACACACTGCTGCATACGTTTTCTGAAGTTTTCATGAACTCTAACAAGTATGTCCACTGGTATTCTGCCAATTTCAGCTTCAATATTGTTCCTTAGGTCTTCCAAGGTGTTGGGACGGTTGATATACACCTTAGACTTCAGGTAACCCCAAAGGAAAAAATCGCATGGGGCTAAATCTGGTGAGCGTGCTGGCCAGTTCACATCTCCCCTCAAAGAGATAAGCCGTCCAGGAAACATTTGCCTCAAACAATTCATGGTAACCCTCGCTGTGTGTGCAGTGCCTCATCAGAAAAAAACACAATTGCGTCACGGGGTATCGTTGCTAACATGTCTTCACAAGAGGTCCGCCGTGTCAAATAGTCCCATGCTGACAAATGTTGGACCACGCACATTTTATACGGGTGAAAATTCAGTTCATCATGAAGAATCCGGTGGAGAGAACGTCTTGAAATGCCAAGAGCAAATGATTGCTTCCGAGCAGAGCGTTTCGGAGATTGCAGTACTGCTGCTCTAACTCTCTCGATGTTTTGTGGTGTTGTAATCCTTCTCTCAGGTCCCCTTCGTCCACATGACACATTCCCTGCTGTTCTGAATGCATTCACCCAATTTACAATTGATTGCCGTCCAGGAACACGTCCGCGTGGAGGAACAGCGAATTGTAAACGAAAAGCACGCTGCACTGCAATGATCGAGTGGGCATTTGAAAAATACGCTTCAACACAAAATGACCTCTCCTCACGTGTCCACTGCATGATGGCAACTGAAAGGCAGAGGTATACAAATCTCCCATCAGCCACTGTAAGCCACACCCACTCTCCCCTCTCTTCGACCGACAGTGCCGCCACAGCATGCAGTGCAAAAAAGCAAATTACCGCGCTCCACCCTGTATATATATGCAAATCATATAATCATCATTTTTATTATAAGAAAAATTCGCTCATTTGCATAAAGTCTAATGTCATACGAAGGCTTTTCCCTCTCCATATAAATATCCATGATAGATTTTAGTGAAAAACCCCCATTTCTTACAAATAAACAAGACAAAAAAATGCTTACCAAAGATTTATATAAAATACGAGCAACACTGTAATTAGAGTGGGCCCAATAATCAGATGGAGGGCTCCAAGGAATTACTGAAACAAAGAAGCACTATAAGAATGTAATATAGGCAGCCCCAATAGCTACCGAAAAGCTCCCTATTATATATCACTATGTCTTACCACTATAGGTGCCGTTTAACAAATATCCGGGCTGTGACAAGGGAAACCCACATATACGTTTGTTAAACTCCAAATCGGAGCGCTGTAATAAAGAACCAAGGGCAAAAATCAAAATGAAAAGTATGACGCTTGTCAGATACAAAAGAAAACCCCTGTGTATCGCAAATGAGCTTACAGTTAGAACCTCCTGTGGTAAGTGACACAGCCGACCGCATGCAGAGTCCAGGGAGATCACCTGCATACTAATTGCAGGACCGCGCTCCCATTATAAGCTAACCCGCCCGGAAGTGACATCTCTACTTAGTACCTGGAACGCTGTGACCCGCAGAAAGAAACGGCGCAACCAGAAATACGTCACCCGGGTAGGACACATCTCGGTGGAACGCAGTGGTGGAACGCGGAAGTGCAATGTCAGTCCGAATCTATGCAGTGAGAAATATTCAATGCTGGAGCGTGCGGATCGGGTGAAGTATAACAAACATGGATACAAAATGGAATAATCAATTGGCTGCCTAGAAATACAAGAAAGAAGAAACAATAATGAATAAAAAGAAAAGAATAAAGTAAAAAATATACACACAAAAGAGAGGGGGTCATTAATCACTATAGTAATATCTAAATTACACATTGTCAGAATATCTAATAAAAGAGACCTGTGAGATTGTAGTCCCTATTTAACCCTTTCGGTTCCAAACTCTGTAGGAAATGGATCCAATAGGCCTCCCTACGTAAAAGTTGTTTATTAATATCGCCTCCCCTCCTATTCAGATTGACCTGCTCCAGAACCAAAAATCTCAATTGAGTGACCGAATGTCCTGCTTCCTGAAAGTGATACGGAATCGGTAAATGGTTCTTTCCACAACGTATATCCGATTTGTGATGGGAAATGCGCTCTTTTATAGTCTGCATAGTTTCACCAACATAGACTTTACCACAAGGGCATTTTATCGCATATATAACTTGTTTAGAATTACATGTAAAAAAAACCCGTATCGGAATATCAGCCCCTGTCTGTGGATGTGAAATTTTGGGGCCCTTTAGTACGTTCGCACATTGTGCGCATTGTAAGCATTGAAAAGTACCTTTCTTCTGTGTACGTAAAAACAATTGTTTGGGCATAGTCAACCGTGAGCCAATGTCTGCTCTGACTACTTTATTCCTCAAATTATTTGGACGTCTAAAACATGGCATAAATGGTATTTGAAACTCTGGTACTTCAGGAAAACTATCCCACAGGATATGCCAATGCTTACGTATCTTATTGTGGAACTTATACAGAAAAGGATGGAAAGTGTGTACCAGAGGAATACGTGGAGGAGAACCAGAATCTTTTTTCGAACTTATAGTATTCCGGGATTGTTTTAACATACGAGGTGGATAACCTCTTAATGAAAATTTTCCTTCCATTTCATTCAAACCCTGGGAACGTACTATAGGGTCACTAACGATTCTACGTACCCTTTCAAATTGTGAGCAGGGAATGGATTTTTTAACTGCTGTTGGATGGCAACTCTGATAGAGTAGGAGGTTATTTCGGTCAGTCTCTTTTACATAAAGATCAACCATAATTGACCCATCAGGCTGTTGGATGACCATTGTGTCCAAAAAGTTAATTTGTGTGGTACTATAATTTAATGTGAAGGACAATTCGGGCCATACTGAATTAATATGTTCCAAGAATGCCAGCAATGTGTCTTGTGAACCCCTCCACAAACAGAACACGTCATCTATATAACGACGCCACAATAAACAATGTGTTTGAAATAATTCATTATTGTATATATGGTCGGATTCAAAAACAGACATGAAACAATTAGCATAAGGTGGGGCCACATTGGACCCCATTGCCGAACCCTGTACCTGAACGTAAAAAGTGTCTTCAAATAAGAAAAAATTCTCTGTTAGAACTAATTTAAGGGAGGATATTAGCGAAGGGAATGAGGATGTCGAGTCCATACGGGTTGAAATTCATGGAGGGAAAAATGGTAACAAAATTCTCATTGGGGTCTGTTACAAACCCCCAAATATAACAGAAAGCATGGAAAGTCTACTTCTAAAGCAGATAGATGAAGCTGCAACCCATAATGAGGTCCTGGTTATGGGGGACTTTAACTACCCGGATATTAACTGGGAAACAGAAACCTGTGAAACGCATAAAGGCAACAGGTTTATGCTAATAACCAAGAAAAATTATCTTTCACAATTGGTGCAGAATCCAACCAGAGGAGCAGCACTTTTAGACCTAATACTATCTAATAGACCTGACAGAATAACAAATCTGCAGGTGGTTGGGCATTTAGGAAATAGCGACCACAATATTGTGCAGTTTCACCTGTCTTTCACTAGGGGGACTTGTCAGGGAGTCACAAAAACATTGAACTTTAGGAAGGCAAAGTTTGAACAGCTTAGAGATGCCCTTAATCTGGTAGACTGGGACAATATCCTCAGAAATGAGAATACAGATAATAAATGGGAAATGTTTAAGAACATCCTAAATAGGCAGTGTAAGCGGTTTATACCTTGTGGGAATAAAAGGACTAGAAATAGGAAAAACCCAATGTGGCTAAACAAAGAAGTAAGACAGGCAATTAACAGTAAAAAGAACGCATTTGCACTACTAAAGCAGGATGGCACCATTGAAGCTCTAAAAAACTATAGGGAGAAAAATACTTTATCTAAAAAACTAATTAAAGCTGCCAAAAAGGAAACAGAGAAGCACATTGCTAAGGAGAGTAAAACTAATCCCAAACTGTTCTTCAACTATATCAATAGTAAAAGAATAAAAACTGAAAATGTAGGCCCCTTAAAAAATAGTGAGGAAAGAATGGTTGTAGATGACGAGGAAAAAGCTAACATATTAAACACCTTCTTCTCCACGGTATTCACGGTGGAAAATGAAATGCTAGGTGAAATCCCAAGAAACAATGAAAACCCTATATTAAGGGTCACCAATCTAACCCAAGAAGAGGTGCGAAACCGGCTAAATAAGATTAAAATAGATAAATCTCCGGGTCCGGATGGCATACACCCACGAGTACTAAGAGAACTAAGTAATGTAATAGATAAACCATTATTTCTTATTTTTAGTGACTCTATAGCGACAGGGTCTGTTCCGCAGGACTGGCGCATAGCAAATGTGGTGCCAATATTCAAAAAGGGCTCTAAAAGTGAACCTGGAAATTATAGGCCAGTAAGTCTAACCTCTATTGTTGGTAAAATATTTGAAGGGTTTCTGAGGGATGTTATTCTGGATTATCTCAATGAGAATAACTGTTTAACTCCATATCAGCATGGGTTTATGAGAAATCGCTCCTGTCAAACCAATCTAATCAGTTTTTATGAAGAGGTAAGCTATAGGCTGGACCACGGTGAGTCATTGGACGTGGTATATCTCGATTTTTCCAAAGCGTTTGATACCGTGCCGCACAAGAGGTTGGTACACAAAATGAGAATGCTTGGTCTGGGGGAAAATGTGTGTAAATGGGTTAGTAACTGGCTTAGTGATAGAAAGCAGAGGGTGGTTATAAATGGTATAGTCTCTAACTGGGTCGCTGTGACCAGTGGGGTACCGCAGGGGTCAGTATTGGGACCTGTTCTCTTCAACATATTCATTAATGATCTGGTAGAAGGTTTACACAGTAAAATATCGATATTTGCAGATGATACAAAACTATGTAAAGCAGTTAATACAAGAGAAGATAGTATTCTGCTACAGATGGATCTGGATAAGTTGGAAACTTGGGCTGAAAGGTGGCAGATGAGGTTTAACAATGATAAATGTAAGGTTATACACATGGGAAGAGGGAATCAATATCACCATTACACACTGAACGGGAAACCACTGGGTAAATCTGACAGGGAGAAGGACTTGGGGATCCTAGTTAATGATAAACTTACCTGGAGCAGCCAGTGCCAGGCAGCAGCTGCCAAGGCAAACAGGATCATGGGGTGCATTAAAAGAGGTCTGGATACACATGATGAGAGCATTATACTGCCTCTGTACAAATCCCTAGTTAGACCGCACATGGAGTACTGTGTCCAGTTTTGGGCACCGGTGCTCAGGAAGGATATAATGGAACTAGAGAGAGTACAAAGGAGGGCAACAAAATTAATAAAGGGGATGGGAGAACTACAATACCCAGATAGATTAGCGAAATTAGGATTATTTAGTCTAGAAAAAAGACGACTGAGGGGCGATCTAATAACCATGTATAAGTATATAAGGGGACAATACAAATATCTCGCTGAGGATCTGTTTATACCAAGGAAGGTGACGGGCACAAGGGGGCATTCTTTGCGTCTGGAGGAGAGAAGGTTTTTCCACCAACATAGAAGAGGATTCTTTACTGTTAGGGCAGTGAGAATCTGGAATTGCTTGCCTGAGGAGGTGGTGATGGCGAACTCAGTCGAGGGGTTCAAGAGAGGCCTGGATGTCTTCCTGGAGCAGAACAATATTGTATCATACAATTATTAGGTTCTGTAGAAGGACGTAGATCTGGGTATTTATTATGATGGAATATAGGCTGAACTGGATGGACAAATGTCTTTTTTCGGCCTTACTAACTATGTTACTATGTTACTATGTTAATTCTAATAAACTGAGTAAAAAAGAAATTATATTCGGGTCTTTATGGGAGTCTCTAAGTATGCATTCAGTTGCCCTAATTCCCTTCACATGTTGAATGGACGTGTATAAATTGTTAACATCCAGGGTCACCAACAGTGTACCCTCAGGGAGTGTACCAATATCTTTTATAATTTTCAAAAAGGCCCCCGTGTCTAGTAAAAAGGCCTGTGTGTCCTTGACTAGGGGTGTCAATACTTTTTCTAACAGGATCGATAATGGAGACAAAATTGAGTCCGTCGATGCAACTATCGGCCTACCGGGGGGCTTAGTCATATTTTTATGTATTTTTGGCAATACATAGAATACAGGAATAATAGGGTATTCCTTTGTCAAAAATTCTTTAGTCTTTCTATCAATAATGTGTGATGTCAAGGCTTTCTCTAAGACAAAAGCTATTTTTTCTTTGACTATTGATGTAGGATTATTATCTAACGGTAAATAGACCTCCCTATTAGACAATTGAGATAGTATTTCAGAACGATAAAAGGAATAATCCATAATCACTATAGCACCCCCTTTATCCGCCGGTTTGATAATTATGTCTTTATCGTCCATAAGGGTCTTTAAAGCAGTAAATTCAGCAGGTTCTAAATTAGATTGAAAAATAAAATTGCCTCTTATAATCTGCTTATAAAATTCCGATGCTTCCCTCTCAATCAACCCAATAAAAGTTTCGACCGGTGGACTATTCTTAGGAGGGGAAAATTTACTAGGGACTCTCAGACCCAAATCCTTTAAATTGATGGGTGTTGTCTGTATAATCGGGGGGTGTATATCAACCGATGTTAATTCAGAAAAATGGGCCTTCAATCGTACATTCCTATAAAATCTTTGAAGATCGATATCAAACTGAAAGGAATCAAAACGATAAGTAGGACAAAAAGATAGGCCCTTTTGTAACAAACGTAATTGTGATACCCCAAGTGATTTCTGCGATATATTAACAACTAAATTTGATTTATTACCTGTGACCTGGTATTCATCACATGGCGATTTGTGTCTGAAACACTGGCCCCCCCTCCTCGTCCTCTTTTTGAGTGGAGTTTCCGTCCGGCCCCTAAAAAAGACCGACTATACTCTCCACGTTCATTATCCGAGCTTGAAACAGATGATCCATCGGTAGATCTATAATTCCGATAGTTCGGACGAAAAGAGGAGTATTGCCATTTATAGACTCTCTTTTGCAAATAGTCCTGAGTGTCCCGTATAAGCTTTTGCCGTTTCCTTTTTTCTGTTTCTTTCTTGAAATTGTCCACATTTTCCTTTGTACGATTCTTTATTGTGTCAAATTCATCTTTGGACAAAGAGTCTTTCAGTTGTGTCTCAACATTAGAGACCTTATCTTGACTCACTTTAATTTCCTTATTGAGGTGATCGAGAGTCAAAGCCATCAGGTCCATTCAACATTTATTTAAGATCTGTTCAAATTTGGAGCAAAACTCAGAATTATCATGAAATAATGTAGGTCGTAATGATACACGCAAGCCTTTTGGGATACGTTGGGTCTACTTATCGTTTTGATTCCTTTCAGTTTGATATCGATCTTCAAAGATTTTATAGGAATGTACGATTTGAAGGCCCATTTTTCTGAATTAACATCGGTTGATATACACCCCCCGATTATACAGACAACACCCATCAATTTAAAGGATTTGGGTCTGAGAGTCCCTAGTAAATTTTCCCCTCCTAAGAATAGTCCACCGGTCGAAACTTTTATTGGGTTGATTGAGAGGGAAGCATCGGAATTTTATAAGCAGATTATAAGAGGCAATTTTATTTTTCAATCTAATTTAGAACCTGCTGAATTTACTGCTTTAAAGACCCTTATGGACGATAAAGACATAATTATCAAACCGGCGGATAAAGGGGGTGCTATAGTGATTATGGATTATTCCTTTTATCGTTCTGAAATACTATCTCAATTGTCTAATAGGGAGTTCTATTTACCATTAGATAATAATCCTTCATCAATAGTCAAAGAAAAAATAGCTTTTGTCTTAGAGAAAGCCTTGACATCACACATTATTGATAGAAAGACTAAAGAATTTTTGACAAAGGAATACCCTATTATTCCTGTATTCTATGTATTGCCAAAAATACATAAAAATATGACTAAGCCCCCCGGTAGGCCGATAGTTGCATCGACGGACTCAATTTTGTCTCCATTATCGATCCTGTTAGAAAAAGTATTGACACCCCTAGTCAAGGACACACAGGCCTTTTTACTAGACACGGGGGCCTTTTTGAAAATTATAAAATATATTGGTACACTTCCTGAGGGTACACTGTTGGTGACCCTGGATGTTAACAATTTATACACGTCCATTCAACATGTGAAGGGAATTAGGGCAACTGAATGCATACTTAGAGACTCCCATAAAGACCCGAATGTAATTTCTTTTTTACTCAGTTTATTAGAATTAGTTCTAACAGAGAATTTTTTCTTATTTGAAGACACTTTTTACGTTCAGGTACAGGGTTCGGCAATGGGGTCCAATGTGGCCCCACCTTATGCTAATTGTTTCATGTCTGTTTTTGAATCCGACCATATATACAATAATGAATTATTTCAAACACATTGTTTATTGTGGCGTCGTTATATAGATGACGTGTTCTGTTTGTGGAGGGGTTCACAAGACACATTGCTGGCATTCTTAGAACATATTAATTCAGTATGGCCCGAATTGTCCTTCACATTAAATTATAGTACCACACAAATTAACTTTTTGGGCACAATGGTCATCCAACAGCCTGATGGGTCAATTATGGTTGATCTTTATGTAAAAGAGACTGACCGAAATAACCTCCTACTCTATCAGAGTTGCCATCCAACAGCAGTTACAAAATCCATTCCCTGCTCACAATTTGAAAGGGTACGTAGAATCGTTAGTGACCCTATAGTACGTTCCCAGCGTTTGAATGAAATGGAAGGAAAATTTTCATTAAGAGGTTATCCACCTTGTTAGGAGTCGAGTTTCCTCTGCTGCACAGGGGGAATCTCGATCCGTCTCCGCTGCGGTCTCCCATTCTCCTCCAGCCGCAGTGGAGTCTGCTCAGCAGGGACGTCGCTCCCAGTGTCTTGCTCGCTCTCACTCTGTACAGAGAGTTACTACTGCTTCTTCAGCTCCTGCCATTAAAGTCAGTGCTGGTCAGCGGCGAGCGGACTTCCCTGGGACTAAGTCCTTGTTTGCGCACACTGAGCATGCCCAGAGCAAGATCTCCCGTTGGAGATCGAGGGTCATGTGCTCTGGCTCTGCAGCGCATTCCATTGGTCCTCTTGGCAGGTCTTGGAAGGGCAAAGTTTCTGTGGCCACTTCCTGTCCTGCAATTATATAAACTGCGCATGACCGCACGGCCATGCGCTAGTGTACAATTGAATACGTATGTTTGTTGTGAGTGCAAGTCGTTCATTAAATACACCTACCCTATTGTATGACTGTTCGCGTATGGAGTATGGCTGCTATCTAGCGCCCGACAAATCACTCAACGTGTCACACACGTATCAGCGTCTATTGCTGTGACCGCCAGTGCGGCGCCACGCGCCAGCAGTGCGCTTCCTGACCCACGTCTGGGTGCTTAGTGGTGCCTGCCAGCACGGCACAGTTCGCACTTCGGTGCTCTAATTATAAGAGTTGCCTAACACACCCTGTTGCGGTGTTGTGCCAGCAAGGGTCTAATCGGACTTCAATCCTAGTTGGGGTTAAGTTCGCTGACTGCTTGCTCACCTTCTATGTGCGGTACCGCGACCCTGTGACGCAACAGGATCGCTTCCTTCACGTTGGTGAAGTTTAACCCACGCGAGTATACTTATGAGTACCGCCATATAGTCCATCATTACTCAGCAGCAGGTTCCATCTCTGCACGGTGGACCCCGGGCTACGAACGCACCGTACACTATCAGTCTTATTATTTGGTGCGTTCCGCTAGCCCTAACATTACACTAGCGCCAGGGTCTGGCTAGTGATGACGGACAAACAGCAATCCCTGCGGTATATACAGCAGCTGGAGGGTAGGTTGGCGGCTCTCGAGAGCGCAACCTCAGCTGTGGATGTTACCGCAGTTGCTGTACAGGCTGCCAGCGTGGCTGCAGCAACTTTGTCCATTGCCACCCCTGTTCCGACATTTTCTCGCCTCCCGCTGCCAGAAAAATTTTCTGGTAATAGCAAATTTTGTAGGGGATTCGTGAGTCAGTGCTCTATTCATCTCGAGCTTCTGGCTGCACGTTTCCCCACAGAGCGGGCTAAGGTGGGATTTATTGTGTCTCTATTGTCGGACAGGGCGTTGGAATGGGCTACGCCGCTGTGGGAGCGTGGCGATCATGTGGTGCACAGTGCTCCTCTGTTTTTGAGCACTTTAAAACAGGTCTTTTTAGGACCTCAAGTCACCCATGACACTGCGCTCCAACTGCTGGCATTAACTCAGGGTGAGTCCTTGGTCAGTCATTTTGCCGTCCAATTCCGCACTTTAGCATCTGAGCTGGAATGGTCGGATAAAGCTCTTATCCCCATATTTTGGAGGGGCTTGGCTGACCATGTAAAGGACGCTCTGGCCACTAGGGAGATTCCTGCCACACTGGAGGAGTTAATAACAGTCTCCACTCGAATTGACCTCCGTTTTAACGAGCGGAGGTTAGAGCGAGCCCAGTGTAGGCAGAGGTTTCGGCTGGCTCCTACTTTCGCCAAACCTCTGGAATCTCCGGTCCTGGTTCCTGAGTCACATGAGGCCAGGGAAGTGTCACAAGCGGGACCTAAGTCCCGGACCGCTTGTGCACTCAGGGTCTGTCATGTTTGCCAGCAGTCTGGACATTTAGCCACCAGATGTCCTCAGCGGTCGAGGAAACGTCAGCGTCTAGTGGTCGTAGGTGGAGGTACACTAGACACGGCGACGTTTGCCTCTAAATTGTCCTTTAAGGGGACAATTACTATAGGCTCATTCTCCCACTCGGTAGAGCTCTGCGTGGATTCTGGGGCGGAGGGCAATTTTATGTCTTCTGCCTTCGCCCAACGCCACGCAATACCTCAGGTTATGCTAGCTCAACCTGTAACGGTACGAGTGGTGAATGGGTCGACTCTGCCCTCACAGATAACTCACCAGACCATCCCTTTTACTCTGTCCATGTCGCCATCTCATCTGGAGATTATTTCCCTGCTCGTCATTCCAGAGGGAATTGATGAAGTCCTGTTGGGAATACCTTGGCTACGGTACCACTCTCCTCATATCGAGTGGTCCTCAGGCAGAATTCTGGGATGGGGTGAATCTTGTGGGGGTAGGTGTCAGAGGGAGTGCGTTCAGGTAGCTACAACTGAGGTACCCGCAGATCTTTCCTCTCTCCCCAAGCAGTATTGGTCGTATGCAGACGTATTCTCCAAAAAGGCGGCGGAGACCCTTCCGCCCCATCGTCCCTATGACTGTCCTATTGACCTCTTGCCTGGTGCTGAGCCTCCCCGGGGTCGAGTCTATCCGCTATCTCTCCTGGAGACGGAGGCAATGTCACAGTACATCCAGGAAAATCTGGCAAGAGGGTTCATCAGGAAGTCAGTGTCACCTGCTGGGGCAGGGTTCTTCTTCGTGCAGAAGAAGAGTGGGGAATTGCGTCCATGCATAGACTACAGGGGTCTTAACGCCATCACCGTTAAGAATAAATACCCTTTGCCTTTGATATCTGAACTGTTCGATAGGCTTCGGGGAGCAAGGGTATTTACTAAATTAGATCTGCGGGGTGCTTACAACCTGATTCGCATCCGTGAGGGGGACGAATGGAAGACGGCTTTTAACACCAGGGATGGGCACTATGAATATCTGGTGATGCCCTTTGGGCTCTGTAATGCCCCAGCCGTTTTCCAAGACTTTGTGAACGATATCTTCCGGGATATGCTTTCCACCTCGGTCGTAGTCTATCTGGATGATATTCTCATCTACTCTCCAGATATTGACTGCCACCGGAGAGATGTTTGCAAAGTCTTCGACCTCCTACGGGCAAACTCCCTCTATGCCAAGTTGGAGAAGTGTATGTTTGAGCAGGAGTCCTTACCTTTCCTAGGCTACATCATCTCAGCCCAGGGATTGGCTATGGATCCTGCCAAACTACAGGCTGTGATGGACTGGCAGGAACCCCATTCTCTTAAAGCAGTGCAGCGCTTTATGGGGTTCATCAATTATTATCGCCAGTTCATCCCGCATTTCTCAACTTTGGTAGCTCCCTTGGTTGCCCTCACCAAGAAGGGGGCGAATCCCAAATTGTGGTCTGATGAGGTCTCCAAGGCGTTTATCTCTATAAAGTCACACTTCGCTAGCGCTCCCATTCTTCATCGCCCCGATGTTGATAAGCCATTTATCATGGAGGTGGATGCCTCTTCTGTTGGTGCTGGAGCAGTCCTCTTCCAAAAGGATGCTCAAGGTCGGAAGCATCCTTGCTTCTTTTTCTCCAAGACCTTCGCACCAGCAGAGAGGAATTATTCCATCGGGGACAGGGAGTTGCTAGCCATGATGTTGGCTTTCTCGGAGTGGAGACATCTCTTGGAGGGAGCACGTTTTCCCTTCCAAATCTTCACAGATCACAAAAATTTGGTGTATCTGCAGACAGCTCAGCGGTTGAATTCTCGCCAGGCCAGATGGTCCTTGTTCTTCTCCCGATTTCATTTCACCCTCCATTTCCTTTCTGGGGAGAAGAACATTCGGGCTGACGCTCTCTCTCGCTCCGTTGTGTCATCTGCGGAGGAGGAGGAGGAGCCTCGGCTTATTGTCCCCACCGAGAGTTTGAGAACCGTGGCCCCGGTTTCGCTGGAGTCTGTGCCCCCGGGCAAGACTTTTGTTCCATCTAGTTTGCGACCGGAGGTTCTCTCTTGGGCGCACTCGTCCAGGGTGGGTGGACATTTTGGTACTAAAAGGACATCAGAGTTACTGGCGAGGACATACTGGTGGCCGCATATGGCTCGTGATGTCGCGGAGTACGTTCGGGCGTGTGTCTCTTGCGCCAGGAACAAGACTCCTCGGCAACGGCCAGCTGGGTTGCTTTATCCTCTGCCTGTGGCTGACAGGCCCTGGGAGATGGTCGGGATGGACTTTGTGGTTGGCTTACCCAAGTCTCGTAATTGCACCATTATCTGGGTGATCACCGATCATTTTTCCAAAATGGTGCATTTGGTGCCTCTTCCACGGCTACCATCTGCACGGGCGTTGGCTGTCTTGTTTATCAAGCATATCTTTCGCTTACACGGTATGCCAGACAAAATTGTTAGTGACCGGGGTCCCCAGTTTGCGTCTCGATTCTGGAGGGAGCTATGTCGTCTACTCAGTATTGAGTTAAATCTCTCTTCGGCATATCATCCCGAGACGAATGGGTTGGTAGAAAGGGCCAACCAGACCTTGGTCACATATCTGCGACATTTTGTTTCTGCCAGACAGGATGACTGGGCATCCTTGCTACCGTGGGCAGAGTTTGCACTTAACAATGCCGTAGCCGACTCTACCGGTCAGACTCCATTCCTCTTAAATTACGGCCAGCATCCGCGTGTTCCTGTACCCATGCCTGTGTCTTCCGCTGATCCCAGGGTGGCAGACTGGGCTGTGGAGGCACGGGACATTTGGGATCGCACGCAGGATGCCATTCGGGCCTCCAAGGAGAGAATGAGGTCCTCCGCCGATGTTCATCGGCGCCCCGCTCCGACTTTTGCCCCTGGCGACTTGGTGTGGCTCTCCGCCCGTAACATCAGGCTGCGAGTTGAGTCCACTAAGTTTGCTCCTCGCTACTTGGGTCCCTTCAAGGTTCTCGAACAGGTTAATCCTGTGGTCTACCGCCTGGCTCTTCCTCCACGCTTGGGTATCACCGACACCTTTCATGTGTCCCTCTTGAAACCCGTATACATGTCCCGGTTTTCCGAGTCATCTGCCGGGACATCGGGTTCGTCTACGGACGATTACGAGGTGAACGCTATTTTGGGGTGCAAGGTGGTACGCGGCAAAAAGTTTTATTTGGTGGATTGGAAGGGTTATGGTCCAGAGGACAGGTCTTGGGAGCCTGCTGAAAACATTTGGGCCCCACAGCTCATTGCTGCCTTCGAGCGTAGCGAGGCCCAAGGAGGGGGGGGCCCTAGGAAGGGGGGTAATGTTAGGAGTCGAGTTTCCTCTGCTGCACAGGGGGAATCTCGATCCGTCTTCGCTGCGGTCTCCCATTCTCCTCCAGCCGCAGTGGAGTCTGCTCAGCAGGGACGTCGCTCCCAGTGTCTTGCTCGCTCTCACTCTGTACACAGAGTTACTGCTGCTTCTTCAGCTCCTGCCATTAAAGTCAGTGCTGGTCAGCGGCGAGCGGACTTCCCTGGGACTAAGTCCTTGTTTGCGCACACTGAGCATGCCCAGAGCAAGATCTCCCGTTGGAGATCGAGGGTCATGTGCTCTGGCTCTGCAGCGCATTCCATTGGTCCTCTTGGCAGGTCTTGGAAGGGCAAAGTTTCTGTGGCCACTTCCTGTCCTGCAATTATATAAACTGCGCATGACCGCACGGCCATGCGCTAGTGTACAATTGAATACGTGTGTTTGTTGTGAGTGCAAGTCGTTCATTAAATACCCCTACCCTATTGTATGACTGTTCGCGTATGGAGTATGGCTGCTATCTAGCACCCGACAAATCACTCAACGTGTCACACACGTATCAGCGTCTATTGCTGTGACCGCCAGTGCGGCGCCACGCGCCAGCAGTGCGCTTCCTGACCCACGTCTGGGTGCTTAGTGGTGCCTGCCAGCACGGCACAGTTCGCACTTCGGTGCTCTAATTATAAGAGTTGCCTAACACACCCTGTTGCGGTGTTGTGCCAGCAAGGGTCTAATCGGACTTCAATCCTAGTTGGGGTTAAGTTCGCTGACTGCTTGCTCGCCTTCTATGTGCGGTACCGCGACCCTGTGACACAACAGGATCGCTTCCTTCACGTTGGGTGAAGTTTAACCCACGCGAGTATACTTATGAGTACCGCCATATAGTCCGTCATTACTCAGCAGCAGGTTCCATCTCTGCACGGTGGACCCTGGGCTACGAACGCACCGTACACTATCAGTCTTATTATTTGGTGCGTTCCGCTAGCCCTAACACACCTCGTATGTTAAAACAATGTCGGAATACTATAAGTTCGAAAAAAGATTCTGGTTCTCCTCCACGTATTCCTCTGGTACACACTTTCCATCCTTTTCTGTATAAGTTCCACAATAAGATACATAAGCATTGGCATATCCTGCGGGATAGTTTTCCTGAAGCACCAGAGTTTCAAATACCATTTATGCCATGTTTTAGACGTCCAAATAATTTGAGGAATAAAGTAGTCAGAGCAGACATTGGCTCACGGTTGACTATGCCCAAACAATTGTTTTTACGTACACAGAAGAAAGGTACTTTTCAATGCTTACAATGCGCACAATGTGCGAACGAACTAAAGGGCCCCAAAATTTCACATCCACAGACAGGGGCTGATATTCCGATACGGGTTTTTTTTACATGTAATTCTAAACAAGTTATATATGCGATAAAATGCCCTTGTGGTAAAGTCTATGTTGGTGAAACTATGCAGACTATAAAAGAGCGCATTTCCCATCACAAATCGGATATACGTTGTGGAAAGAACCATTTACCGATTCCGTATCACTTTCAGGAAGCAGGACATTCGGTCACTCAATTGAGATTTTTGGTTCTGGAGCAGGTCAATCTGAATAGGAGGGGAGGCGATATTAATAAACAACTTTTACGTAGGGAGGCCTATTGGATCCATTTCCTACAGAGTTTGGAACCGAAAGGGTTAAATAGGGACTACAATCTCACAGGTCTCTTTTATTAGATATTCTGACAATGTGTAATTTAGATATTACTATAGTGATTAATGACCCCCTCTCTTTTGTGTGTATATTTTTTACTTTATTCTTTTCTTTTTATTCATTATTGTTTCTTCTTTCTTGTATTTCTAGGCAGCCAATTGATTATTCCATTTTGTATCCATGTTTGTTATACTTCACCCGATCCGCACGCTCCAGCGTTGAATATTTCTCACTGCATAGATTCGGACTGACATTGCACTTCCGCGTTCCACCACTGCGTTCCACTGAGATGTGTCCTACCCGGGTGACGTATTTCTGGTTGCGCCGATTCTTTCTGCGGGTCACAGCGTTCCAGGCACTAAGTAGAGATGTCACTTCCGGGCGGGTTAGCTTATAATGGGAGCGCGGTCCTGCAATTAGTATGCAGGTGATCTCCCTGGACTCTGCATGCGGTCGGCTGTGTCACTTACCACAGGAGGTTCTAACAGTAAGCTCTTTTGCGATACACAGGGGTTTTCTTTTGTATCTGACAAGCGTCATACTTTTCATTTTGATTTTTGCCCTTGGTTCTTTATTACAGCGCTCCGATTTGGAGTTTAACAAACGTATATGTGGGTTTCCCTTGTCACAGCCCGGATATTTGTTAAACGGCACCTATAGTGGTAAGACATAGTGATATATAATAGGGAGACACCCATTTGACCGGACCGCAACGGGACTGCCCCTGGGTGAGTATAATCTAGCCTCTTTTTCTCCTCTTTCAGGTTACATCGGGGGCTTATCTACAGCATTACAGCTTACCTCACCATCAATTTTGGGGGTGACAGGTTCCCTTTAAATCCACGTTTTACCCATTTTTTATATAATACTTCTGGGAATATGTTACAGATTTGGAATTAGTGTCGTTTGTTAGAATTTGCTTGCTTAAAGAAGTGCCCAGACTAAATCCAGGGGTGGGCTGGGCCAGGGGACAGAGGGACATATGCCCCCGGGGCCGCTTCCCCAGCAAGTGTGAAGTGCCGTCTAGCTACTATATTGATCATTGTCATTCATTATTCATTATATATAAGGGCCTGGCCAATATATTTTGCATTATTGTTCACAGATTATGGTCATCGGCATGTAAGCTTTCTACATCAGACACATCCATAGACTAGGTGATAATACCTAGCTAAATTGTTCTAAAGCACCAAGAATGATTAGAGCCACAGATACTCACCAATACGCCCCTCAATAAAATTCATCGTAGGTTGGAAGAGCCTAAGAGCATCATGGACAAGCTTGACCTGCTCATTTTGCACTCTTTCCATGGATATATCAAAGTCTTTAATCATGCTATTGATTCCACATGAAATAATCTTGCTAGATATCCAGTTCATATTGCCTGGGAATAGACTTTTTATTTTAACATGAATCGTATAATTTAAAACATATAGGGAAATTATATTTTAGGAAATAAATTGCGTACTGTAAATTAGGACAGTATTTCTCAACCACGATCCTTGAGTATGGTCATTATAACATTTTAGGGTAGGTTCACACGGTCAGGAATCGGCAGCACTTTGGACAGAGCACATGTACGCTGCGTCCAAAGCTCTGCCGGCTATTGAGCGCAGCAGATTCTGCATCATTAAACCGTGCGGAATCACCGTGCCCAATACATTGTACGGGTGACATTAATCTTGCGGAGGTTTGCGTATCCACAAGATAAATACACATGCTGCGATCTGGAAAGACGCGCCACATGTCCGTCTCCATGGGTGAGCCGTGGGCGTCTCTGGATGCATAGTGGACATGGGAATTCTTGAAATCCCATCCACTATGCTGTAATATCTTGATGCTGCGGGTTGGACAATGTGCAAGTACACAGCATTTACTGACCATGTGCACCTACCCTTAAGGCCTCTTTCAGATGTCAGTGTCTCCGGTACGTGTAGTGACAGTTTTCTCACGTACCGGAGACACTGACACACGTAGACCCATTAGAATCTATGTGTTTCTGCACATGTGCGTGTTTTCACACGGACCGTGTGTCGGTTTGGAAAACACGTAGAAATGTCCGTTTTTTACCGGCAGCACGGACCACAATACAGACAGCACACGTGCATACGGATGAGCATCCGTGTGCTGTCCGTGTGTGTTTTTGCAAACATTGTATCATTATGAGAGACAGGTGTCCTGAATGTCAGGTAAAATTAAGAAATAAACTCAGTTTGGCCTTTTCTTTGCTGAGGTGAAGTAGTTGTGTGTTCAGGCACATTTGTGGATTGCTTATCCTGTATTTTTATGCTATAATGGCACCTCGTGTTGATACTGAGCGCCTAATAGCTCTTGTGGAACAACACCCAGAACTTTGGGACACTCGTGTGGAGGGAAGCATTGTTTGCACGTAGTGGTTGTTCAACATATTCCCCATCCAAGCAAGCGAAGTATGGTGAGTTGACCCATGGATCTTCCAATGTACTAACAAACTGTACTTACTTAATTCATATTTCAAATAGTGCTTACAGTGCTGCTGATGTGTTAGTGAATCTGTTTGTAGGCTATCAAAATGGCATGTAATGTTGAAAACCTTAGCACTAT
Organism: Ranitomeya imitator; assembly: GCF_032444005.1. Classification (NCBI taxonomy): domain Eukaryota; kingdom Metazoa; phylum Chordata; class Amphibia; order Anura; family Dendrobatidae; genus Ranitomeya; species Ranitomeya imitator. The sequence continues at coordinate 556,287,112 of NC_091282.1, read as the reverse complement.
TATAGTCACTAGACTTCTGAATGTGCTTTTTTAATGGCAAACATAAACTTCATGATGTACCTTTGAATACTTTTATTCTAAGCCACCAAAAAACATGGTCAAACACATTACTGTTGTGCCTCTTCTGAACAACCATGCTTCTGCAAGGTCCAAAGTAGACTGTCCCATGTTCAGTGTTGGTCCTATATTTTTTTTTTGTATCCCGCCACTTTTTTCCTCTTCACTTGTTTATTTCAGTATTAGTTGTTTATTTTCCAAAACCCATGCAAATATCTGACACAAATAATGCCCTTACAGGTGTCTGGCAGGCATTGTAAAGGATGTGTATACTTACTACTCTACACACATAAATCTTGCACATAGTTTTGGTAGATAAGAACCCTAGCAATGTGTACATTATGGTGTAGGCTACAGTTGTTAAATGTATGCATGCCAGGAGGTAAGAAGTGGCAAGAATTAGATGTTTAGTAAGGCCATAGCTGCTGTTTACTTTTGTGAACATATTGAGCAAGTGACCATTAAGGCATATGTATTCTAAACAAATTATGTTTATGTATATTACATAGGCGTAATTTTTTTTTGTTTACTTTGTCATCAACAGTGGCTTTAATGAAACGACGCTGGCGCTCAGCAAGGGACCAGTACCGACGGGAATATAATCCCCTTCCCTCCACATCTGGGGCATCTAGAAAGCGCCAATATGTTTATTTCCGGCAATTAGAATTTCTGCGCCCAGTCATGGAACTCAACCAGTAAGTGTACTGCTTCAACTAGCTCATTTTTAAATTTGGATTCTCAGACACCAATATTGTTTGAGGCAAACTATGTATGTGGCACTGTAAATACTCAAGTAAGCCACTTTGTACATGCACATCTAAAATGGCTTTCCACACGCCTATTTTTTAAAAATTAAACAAAAATGTTCCAGATGAATAGTCCAGAACATAAAAAAAAGGATTCAAAAATGGTTGCATACAGATCACAAGGTTGTCAAAATTGACATTTGAAATATAAGGGTGTGACCTTAAATCCCCTATTGGTAGGTTGGAAAATGTTTTCAAGGCTATTATTCAAATGAATACATGTTTACGTTACAACTTTAACAACAATGTTCATTTCTTTAATCCTAGAACTGTGGACAACTTGGACAATTCTGATGAGTCACCAACAGCGGCTGCCTCAGCACCTTGTACGTCAGCATCAGAGATAGATCACACAGCTGAGGCCACACAAACAACACAGCCACAACAGCCATCTGCTGCTGGTGAAACAAGCACTGAGGGTATGATTGGAAGCAGCCAAAATACAACAGAATAACAATCACAGGCATCAAGCGCACCAGCACCCCAGGCATCACAAGCAGCATCAAACATTCCATCGCGGTACATACCACCTAGCCTGAGAGGAAGACGGAGCAGGCGACATGAGGAGATCAGGATGTTGCCAGAAGCAATTGATGCAAGAGTCCTGCATATACTGAACTCAATGACACCAGAATAAGATGTTGATCGTTTTTGCCACTCACTGTCTCCCTGTCTTGCAAAAGTACCTACACAACGTCAAGAACGTGTCCGGGCAGCTATGCTTACCCTCTTTGCTGCCAGCCAGGGAGAGAATGAGCCCAACCAGGTGCTTTCACAAATAGAACAGTGGCGTACTGACCAAAATCAGACCCAGTTGACCACTAGAGCATCAACACACCAGGAGCAACAGGTGCCTGCAACCTCTTATGGGCAACCATCAACCAGCCAACAATTCCCACAAATGTCAGTACCATATTATGTGCATGAACCACCCCCTGCATCAAGCCAACAGATACAACATAGGCCACTGGGTGAAGTTGCTCAGAGATTTCAAGTGCAACAGCAGTACACCAGGCCACCAAGGCAAATCACGCCTGGCCTAAATAGATTTGTCCCACCGAACCCTCAGCCAACAACACAACAAACAACTGGCCAAACATATCAAGGATACATTTCACGTCCACAAAGCCATATGCAACCTGTTGTTCAGGTTGGCCAATACACTCAGTCTGTGCAAACTACGAGCAACAACCACTCCCCCAACAACAACACTTTTATGGCCCCTCCTTAGAAACCCAAAGCTACAACACTACTACCTCTGGATACCAACAAATGTATGTTGGAACATCCGTCGAAAATCCACCACTGCAGACACAAATTACCCAATCTGAAATGCCCCCACAATCCACCATCACGGAAGGTGTAGGACCAGAAAACACTACAGAAGAATCAGTGTCTACTCAGGATGATTTCCAAAATCTTTAAATGTTCTCAATGTTTACATAATATTTTTTCAAATATGTGGCATGTAACAATGTCGTTAATGCACATTATTGGGCATATGTTGTTGTAAAATGAAAAAACGGTTCTTTTTTGCTCATATTATAAAAAATGTTGGTTTAAAACAAATTTATGTACATGTTGTGTTTATTTGGAACAACTTCACTAACTAGTTGTAGGCTATGTAGCACCAAGGGATCCAAAGCACAATATATTGGGCTAAATCAAAATAATGAGCAAGTACTGAAGGTGTAAACGTGTGTTTATAATAGAAAATTGATAATTAGTGCACCTTTCCCTCATCTATCCCTTTAATTACAGGCCCAAGTCTTTAATTGCAGACTGAAAAAACTCTCTGAGGTACGTGTCCACACGGATGACATACGTAACTTCAACACGGACACACGGATGACACACGGAGTACACACACGGACACACAGACATACGGACACGGATATCTCTGGTACCGGTTTTTCCGGTACCGGAAATATCAAGACGTGTGAAAGAGGCCTAAGTGATTATACACTTAACAAAATTTTACACCTACTGTATAATACATATCACACAAACCTAAGATATCCTGCTGTAGCTCATTGATGCAGCCTGCATTAAGAAGATGGTAAGGCAGCTCACTCATTTTTCTGAGATTTGGCAAGTCTTCTGTAAACCACAATGGCTGTGGGGCAACCTGAAAAGAGTTTCAAAACAGAATATGGGTTTAAAATGGCTGCCAATAACAGGCTAAAATATAAATGTTACAGGGGCACTGTCAGTGGTAATTGCAGCTCTAAAAAAAGGCAACCACGAATAAGCTTTTTGCTGGATACTATGACTATTCGGTCCCAGGAGAGTGCTGGCTTTCACACTCTAATCTCTATGTTAGAATTCCAGAGCTCCCAGCCTACAAGACACAGAGCGCACAGAATTAATATTGTTGTCCCTCAATCAAAGCACGGCACCGCCCAGCAACAGAAGTAGAAAAAGAGAGGGCAAGCACCAATATAGTTGTCACAGTCATGATAAAAATTCACAAATACCTTTCTGTCAGCGGATAGATTTTTCTTAATAAATGGTAGGTGGATGAGACGTTTGGTGCCCAGACTCCAAGTCCCCATGAAGTAGTCGGCTAGAATGCAATGTCTTTTTGTCTTCTCTGACCCATTCAGGTAAATATTATGCGCCACTTCAATGAACTGCCTACGGTTGGAAAGAACAGGGCTCATTTATTACAAAATGGCATTCTATAGGTTAGCAATCAAGGACTCCAGCTGCAGCTCACTTAGAATGTGCACCAACTGATTGTATTGTCTATGTACTTTATTTCATGTTATCTTATCGTGTTTTACAAATGTATATTTTCCGGTGTGCACATAATTTTTCAAGAAAACAGGTTCACAAACATTTTTAAGAAACTAACAATAAAAAACGTTTAAAATATAAATGGGTACACACTGGCGCTTCACTGAATGAAAAAAGGGATTGGAGGGGAGGGGGGGAACAAATGGGGACTCAGCTGCAGGTGAGATGGCATGATCTGTGTAACACCCTGTCTGTAGAGTGAGAATTGAATAGATATAGGATTATCACCTGCACTGAGAAGTATTGCTCCTACAGAGGAGTGTTTAAATGAATATAGGATTAACACCTGCGCTAAGGAAAGAGGACTTCCTTCAGGGAGTCAGGTACGATATACTGACACGTAGTCCACCATACTCAAAGGCCGCACTAATGTGTTTAGCGCTGCTAGCAAGGTTGACCTATCAAGACATTCTATGTATGCAATCATACACTTACTGGTTCACCATGGAATCAATGGTGCTATATAAATAAATAATAATAATAATATAGGTGATGGTGACTTGGAATAATAAGATGTGTCAGTCCTCTTCAAATAATCAAGCGTAGCGGGCTCTGCGTCACAGGATCGTGTGGCTGGGGGGTAGTGTGGGGGCGTTCTCCCCCCAGAAGGGTCATCCTTGCTGGTCGCCGGGAGCTAGCAGGAACCGCCGGCTTCTAGCGTGCCTCGGCCAGAAACAACGCCGAAGCAGTAGTGGAGTGTGAAAGGGGCACGATGGATAATGTGAGATCACACAGCTAATGGGCGGGCGCTTGAAGGGACAACCAATCCAACACGTTTCGGAGGATACGATCCTTCTTCGTCAGGGCCCTGACGGAGCCCGCTACACTTTATTATTTGAAGAGGACTGACACATCTTATTATTCCAAGTCACCATCACTTATATAACCAGTAAGTGTACAATTGCATACATAGAATTGTCTTGATAGGTGAACCTTGCTAGCAGCGCTAAACACATTAGTGCGGCCTTTGAGTAAGGCGGACTAAGTCTCGGTGTATTGTACCTGACTCCCTGAACGGAGTCCTCTTTCCTTAGCGCAGGTGTTAATCCTGTATTCACTAACAATAAAAAACATTTGGCTAGCCTATGATAGCTGATATAATGTGATAAAAAGGTGGTCATCATTAACAAAATATTGTATTATATGCTACAAAATATTATTATTATTGCTACTATATACTACTATAACATTATGTGGCTGCCATTGAGCTTCATACCTGTGGTAAAGACCTAAAACTGTGCTTTCATCTGCTTGCCTCTCTACCAAATACTCCTCTAGATCATAGCGCAGATGGGTCCATGAAAGGGAGGGAATTCGTATTACATCTTCACTTGGAGGGGCCCAGTACTGATAAATGTCTGACAAGACATCATTATCAATGGAGAGGATGTCCTTTAGCTCAGCTTCTGACAAGCCACTCCTATGATTTAAATATAATTTATTGGTTATTCTGTGGGTTGTAACTTAAAGGATTTACGATTGTCGAACAGCATTTCACAAGCCATAGCCAAAAATATTGCATACTCTTTGGTGCCCACTAACCCTAATGTGCTTATTTAGTTCCCCAAGACACGAATGTACAAGAGGCTAATTTTTCCATCCAAGGAAAATTAACATAGGCTTCCTACATACAGTTTTTGTTCTAGCCATATTTTAGGGAGCTTCTGTAAAATGCCATGAATTTCATGTTGTAATTTTTATTCCACAAATGTTTTTTAGGACTGAGTTTATTGATCAAACAACGGTCTACATTTTATGTCTTTTTCTGTGCATTGAAATGTAGATGGAAACACCTATGAAAAAGCCACAAGTGGAGAGTGTAGTGTTTTAAAGGGGATATCCAGGACTTTACACGCTCTGCTCTTTAGACGGGGTGGCACTTCCAAGGTCATTTTGATTGACAGCCTGATTCCTGCTGCCTAACTGGGGCAGCCGGCTGCCAATCAGAATGACCTCAGAAGTCCCACCCCATCAGCAGAGGCAGCGGAATCACCGGGAGGGGCAATCTGTGACCGCTCTGTGAAGGGAAAGAGCAATGCCGTGCACAACAGGCAGGTAATTTGCAATTTAGATAAGTTTTTTGTGTTTTGAAAAGTCCCACACACACCCTTTAAGAAACTGCCATTTTTAGGTGTACCTTAGTTTTGTTAAAGGGGTAGGGAGTCCGACAGGGAGGAGATAAGATGACAGGAATACAGTAATTAATGAGCAGTAAAGTTATTCTTTTAGAACTTTTGTTTACATATACTGTAATAGTGGAATACTACAATCCCACAAAATACTTGGGAGATGTATCAGTTCAACCTCAAGTAGTAATGACCAGGGGAGAACTATCCTTACTACTACTACTAATATCAATACTGCAGATAGGAGAGATAATAGGGAAAAAATAGTTCATACCAATATACATACCTGGATGCCACAATGTACCCTAAAGCATGTGAAATTAGCACTTTGCCATGAAGCTTTTCCAAACGCTCATATAACTGGTGTACAGCTTCTTTTGTGTTACTGGCAATACGGAGGTCTGAGGTTGGTGTATAAGAAGACCATCTCTTGGCCTCATCAAATGCCAATTTAAGAAGTAAGGGTTGTCCACATTTCCTAAAACTGTCCAACACAATGTTCTGTTGTGAAGGAGTCAGCTTACGTCCAACTGAAGACATGAGCATTTCAATCACCTGGCCTCCTTGCTCAGCGGAAAGCGATTGAACTTCCAAGTACGATGTTTCATCCAAGATGTTTTCTCTTAGCGTATTCAGGATGTCTCCCTCTTCAGGTAAAGTAGACAACACAATGTGCACATTCCTTGGGCATTCTTTGGGCAGCCAGTGAAGATGATGGGCACCCTCTGACTGAGAAAGCTGATCAAGTGAATCAAGAAATAACACCAAAGTCTCTGTTTTTCTATTAGACACTGTTGTGAGAATCTGGTGAAAAAACCTTACAGTCTCGTTGTAAATATTTGTGACCTGAGGGGTGGGTGGTGGTAAGTCCATTGCTAAGCACACCTTCATAGAGATACAACACAATATTGTAAGATTGCAGAAATCATTATGAAATATAACAGTATGTGACATTCTATATAAGGAAACCTACCTGATAACAAATACTCTTCAAAACATCATGGATATCTGAGCTTTGTGGTGACGTGCCAAAAAGTCGAAGTACCAATATATAATTCCCTTTACTGCTGACCAAATCTTTGACCATATTGAAAGCTTTGCACATCAGTGCAGTTTTTCCTGACCCAGAAGCTCCGTAGATAACAAGGGGGGGCCGCATCTCTTTCTTGTTGACGTGACCTACAATTCTTTGCAACATATCCTGTCTTCCGCAAAATACTTCTGATTTCTTGCGAGAGAGAAGCAAGTGGTGTGTGACTTCTTGCATGAGCCACCCTAGCCATGGATACTCTTTCTGAAAGTAAAAACACATGTTTTATTCATCTATACAGTATATTTTTGTGTACATGCCCATCAAAGAACATGCTTTAAAATATTAATGGCTGTAATCAGCAATATGCCTGACCTGTGACTCTGGTAGGTCAGCATCCTTTCTGGATAAAGAATTAAGTATCTGATGATTGACCACAGCAATAACTTGGTCACAAAGTTCTTGCAGGTATATTCCTTTGGATAACTGTTTACTAATTTCGACTGTATGAGTCTTCATTTTATCAGGATGCTTCTGTGCGACCCTGGTCTTTAGGTCTTCAAGAAGCTCTTGAGCTTCTGTGTCTGGACTTCCATCTTCTGTGATATCTATGAGGTAGCGGGCCATGTCTTTATTGAGACCCATATCCATCACTTCCCTAAAGAAGAGAGTAGAGCCTGCTTGATTGGTTCCAGAGGTCAAGAGTCCGCATTCAATTTCCCATTCTGTCACTAAAAAAAATTGTGAAAAAAACCCAGTAAGAAATGACCTTATCTCTACCTAAAGCTGGCCATACATTTTTGATTGTTTAGCCCACGGCTCTCCCATACACAGGAGCACTGTTTGGTCTCATCTTGAAAGGAGTAAAGGAGTGCATGCTCAACCATTTGTTGACTGTAGGACTGCTATATAAATATTAATTCAGCCCTCAGCTGATTCTAGCAGGTCTATTGACAAGAAAACAAAGTAAAAGCCTTGCAAGCACACCTCTGCTCTATTTGTGATGGGGTCCTATTCTTGTGGTTGCAGGGCATATAAATAGGGGATAACTTGCGATTTTAGAAAAAACACTGTGTGTTTAGGGATGATGGGTGACTGTTACAGTAATTTCATAGGCCAGCTTAAGGGTTATCTTATTCTGAACCCAAGTGCAGAATACAACCAGTCCTATGTAGCTTTTATAATATCCAGAAATGGAAAATGTTAACTCTTATTTTTCTGATGATCTTTGGAAAATGAAAAGGGTGGGCTGATCATATACCATGAGCAACTATTCTACTTTTTCTTTGTAGCAGTTTTGATACATCTCTCACATTATTTTACAAACTTGTCCGAAGTTTGTCTGATGATTCCTCTGGCAACTAATTTTGTGGTTTTGTGGTTGCTGAAGTGGTGTAGAGAAAATGCTGTATTACTTTTACAAGGTGTTTACAAACCTACATAGTGAATGCCCTATGCTATATATTTCACACATATTGCATATAAAAATACAAACCTGATTTATAATAATTATGTTTTTGCTCGAACGTAATCAATCCTTCTACGTATGCAGCTTGTGCAGCTGAGCGTAAAGCACTTGATAGCCGCTTTTCAATTTCTCTCCACTCCTTGGCTTCTTTTGCCTGAATTTCTACATGGGAGGGATCCGTATTAGAGAAATGAGGGAAATGCACTGTTATGGGCTGGAAGACATATGTTGGAGGAACAGCATTCATGTCTTTCCAAAACCACTGAGTCAAAAGCTGAGCTTCAGCTCCATTCTTGAGGACTTTCTTGTATAATATGTCAAATTCTTCTTCACCTATATTTCGAGGTATTGGTCTAAATCCATAACGATTGCCTATTAGTGCCTTTAAAAAAACACACAATTTTTTCAAATAAATAAAAATGTGAGGAATAAATAATTTAACACATAGATATTAGATATGAGATATATATGCAATATATGCCTGATAGATACATTTATGATCGATTAATAGAAAGTAAATATACATATGATAGATAAATAGATAGATAGATAGATAGATAGATAGATAAGAAAAATAAGGCACCATTCTAATAAATTGTTCAAAACATTGGACTTTTATTAACCCACATGAGCTAATAACAGTCCAACCTTTTGCATAATGTCTTAGAATGTGCCTCCTTTTTATTGTTTTATCATAGTGCACAAGTTCGGTGGATAGATAGATAGATAGATAGATAGATAGATAGATAGATAGATAGATAGATAGATAGATAGATAGATAGATAGAAAGATAGACAGATAGATGTGCATCTCACAAAATTAGAATATCATCAAAAAGTTAATTCATTTCAGCTCTTCAATACAAAAATTTAAACTCATACAGTTAGGTCCATATATATTTGGACAGAGACATCATTTTTCTAATTTTGGTTATAGTCCTTACCACAATAAATTTTAAGCAAAACAATTCAGATGCAGTTGAAGTTCAGACTTTCAGCTTTCATTTGAGGGTATCCACATTAAAATTGGATGAAGTTTCAGCTCCTTAACATGTGCCACCCTGTTTTTAAAGGGGTCAAAAGTAATTGGACAGATTCAATAATTTTAAATAAAATGTTCATTTTTATTACTTGGTTGAAAACCCTTTGTTTGCAATAACTGCCTGAAGTCTTGAACTCATGGACATCACCAGACGCTGTGTATCCTCCTTTTTGATGCTCTGCCAGGCCTTCTCTGTGGTGGTTTTCAGTTGCTGTTTGTTTGTGGGCCTTTCTGTCTGAAGATTAGTCTTTAACAAGTGAAATGCATGCTCAATTGGGTTGAGATCAGGTGACTGACTTGGCCATTCAAGACTATTCCACTTCTTTGCTTTAATAAACTCCTGGGTTGCTTTGGCTTTATGTTTTGGGTCATTGTCCATCTGTAATATGAAACGATGACCAATCAGTTTGGCTGCATTTGGCTGGATCTGAGCACACAGTATGTCTCTGAATACCTCAGAATTCATTCGACTGCTTCTGTCCTGTGTCACATCATCAATAAACACTATTGACCAGTGCCACTGGCAGCCATGCATGCCCAAGCCATCACACTGCCTCCGCCGTGTTTTACAGATGATGTGGTATGCTTTGGATCATGAACTGTACCACGCCTTCGCCATACTTTCCTCTTTCCATCATTCTGGTAGAGGTTGATCTTGGTTTCATCTGTCCAAAGAATGTTCTTCCAGAACTGTGCTGGCTTTTTTAGATGTTTTTTAGCAATGTCCAGTCTAGCCTTTTTATTCTTGATGCTTATGAGTGGCTTGCACCGTGCAGAGAACCCTCTGTATTTACTTTCATGCAGTCTTCTCTTTATGGTAGATTTGGATATTGATACGCCTACCTCCTGGAGAGTGTTGTTCACTTGGTTGGCTGTTGTGAAGGGGTTTATCTTCACCATGGAGATTATTCTGCGATCATCCACCACTGTTATCTTCCGTTGGCGCCCAGGTCTTTTTGCATTGATGAGTTCACCAGTGCTTTCTTTCTTTCTTTCTCAGGATGTACCAAACTCTAGATTTTTCCACTCCTAATATTGTAGCAATTTCTCGGATGGGTTTTTTCTGTTTTCGCAGCTTAAGGATGGCTTGTTTCACCTGGATGGAGAGCTCCTCTGACTGCATGTTTACTTCACAGCAAAACCTTCCAAATGCAAGCACCACACCTCAAATCAACTCCAGGCCTTTTATCTGCTTAATTGAGAATGACATAACGAAGGGATTGCCCACACTTTTCCATGAAATAGCCTTGGAGTCAATTGTCCAATTACTTTTGGTCCCTTTAAAAACAGGGTGGCACGTGTTAAGGAGCTGAAACTCCTAAACCCTTCATCCAATTTTAATGTGGATACCTGCAAATGAAAACTGAAAGTCTGAATTTCAACTACGTCTGAATTGTTTTGTTTAAAAATCATTGTGGTAATGTCTAGAACCAAAATTAGAAAAATGTTTTCTCTGTCCAAATATATATGGACCTAACTGTATATTAGATAGAGTCATTACAAACAGAGCGATGTATTTCAAGTGTTTATTTCTGTTAACGTTGATGATTAAAGCTTACAGGCAATGAAAACCCAAACGTCATTATCTCAGTACATTAGAATCTATAATATAACGCTGGGAGCGTCACTCTGTCCGAAGCCTCTATATACTGCGCAAGCGCAAGCGCCGGCACAGTCTGGACCGCACAGAGTGACGCTCCCAGGAGATCGTGGTATGCGTAAACACTGAACGCACACCGCGATCTCCAAGGAGAGGCAGGGACCGCCAGGAGGGTAAGTATATTCCGCTGTCCCCCGTTCCAGCGTTGCGTGCGGCTCCGTGTCCCGGTCCTCTGCCTGTGACGTTCACAGTTCAGAGGGCGCGATGACGCGCTTAATGCGTGCCGCCCTCTGACTGAACAGTCACAGCCAGAGGAGCCGGAAGAAGCGGCGGGCAGCGCTGGAACGGGACAGACAGGTGAGTATAGCAAGTGCTGGGGAGCCTGAGCTGGCGGCGATACCAGCACCTGACCCCCACAGCACGCCGGTGTCCCCGCCTGCTCAGGCTCCCAGCACTCGGCGCCCAACGACGATAGGTGAGTAAGGTTTTTTTTTTTTTATATCGCAGCAGCATACGGGGCATATATTATGGAGCATCTTATGGGGGGCATATATTATAGAGCATCTTATGGGGGGCATATATTATGGAGCATCTTATGGGGGGCATATATTATGGAGCATCTTATGGGGGCATATATTATGGAGCATCTTATGGGGGGCATATATTATAAAGCATCTTATGGGGGCATATATTATGGAGCATCTTATGGGGGGCATATATTATGGAGCATCTTATGGGGGGCATATATTATGGAGCATCTTATGGGGGGCATATATTATGGAGCATCTTATGGGGGGCATATATTATGGAGCATCTTATGGGGGCCATAAACCATAATGGAGCAGTGTACGGGGGCATATACAATGGAGCATCTTATGGGGCCATCAACCATAATGGAGCAGTGTACGGGGGCATATAATATGGAGCATCTTATGGGGGCCATCAACCATAATGGAGCAGTGTACGGGGGCATATAATATGGAGCATCTTATGGGGGCCATAAACCATAATGGAGCAGTGTACGGGGGCGTATAATATGGAGCATCTTATGGGGGCCATCAACCATAATGGAGCAGTGTACGGGGGCATATACTATGGAGCATCTTATGGGGGCCATCAACCATAATGGAGCAGTGTACGGGGGCATATAATATGGAGCATCTTATTATTTCCTAGAGGAGCATTGCGGCTTTAAGTCTCCTCACCATGACATGCTTATCATGTCACTCTCCACAAGGAGAAACAATACTTCTTGGATCCCAGTCAGACGCCTCTCAATCAGCCCAACCAGATCTCCACTTTGCACTGACTAGGGGCGGTACCCCGAAACACAGTGTTTGCAAATTGAGATTCCGGTTTGGCTATTATCATAAGTCATGTGCCAAGGCTCGTTAGAGGGTCGACATTGACTGTTAGGATTGCTACTTCAAATAGGTGGCACTAGAGTTCTAGTCCTCTTCCTCTCTGAAGAGACAATTTGCAAAGTATTCTACAGGAATTTACTGAGATAATGACTTTTGGGTTTTCATTGGCTGTAAGCCATAATCATCAACATAAACTGAGATAAACACTGGAAATAGATCACTCTGTTTGTAATGACTCTGTATGATATATGAGATTCACTTTTTGTATTGAAGAACTGAAATAAATTAACTTTTTGATGATATTCTAATTTTGTGAGATGCACCTGTAGATAGATAGATACATAGATAGATAGATAGATAGATAGATAGATAGATAGAAACACACCACTTGGCTATGCTTCATCCTGCATACATGTTATATTGTTGAACACACATAATTAAGCATACATTTGTTTTTATGGGAATTAAAAAGTCCCTCAGGGGAGGTTTCTTGAGGGTTTGTGTTGTAAAGTTAAAGGCACCCAGGGGAGGTTTGTTATCTGTCATTGGTATAGATAAAAGACAGGTAGCTGTACAGTTATATTTAATGTCTGTTCTAGTTTGTAATTTTTATTTAGTATTATCTAAAGGAAAATACAGAGTGCACTGCACAAACATAGATTAAATACATCCAGTTTTATGTTATTGCTTAGATGCATAGTGTTATGGGAAAAATATAAGTCCCCTTCCCTATATTTCATGCTATATATTTTTCAAAGCTTTTCTTTGTATGCCCGAAGCCGTTCCCTTCATCATTGGATGCTTTCCTCATATATTCCAAATAGGACATATTTACTTAATTATTGCATTGTGCATTTTATTTCTATGGTCAACTTTATACTATTGCGGTACTTTATTACACAGAATCTTTTCATAATGCTTTACGCAGTTTTAAAATTATTTATTTTAGATTTGAGAAGATTAATTGCACCTTTTTATTGGTGCTGGTATAAGATTGTTGAACGCCAAGGTGCTTAATTTTTTTTTTAAAGTACTTTGGTAATATTATCTTAATTTGTAATATACCACCACCAGATTGAGGGCCACCGCTATAAATTAAACCAAAAGAGTAGACTCCAGTGGGTAAAAATCACAAAAATTGGATCAATCATCAGCGGAAAAACATTGTCTTGTCAGATGACTCCAGATTTCTGTTGTACCATGCTGAAACCCTCCTGTCAAGTATTAACTGATTTTTGCACACACTGGGTCCTTTAACCCCTTAGTGACAGAGCCAATTTGGTACTTAAAGGGAACCTGTCACCTGAATTTGGCGGGACTGGTTTTGGGTCAGAGAATGAACTTCAATCCAATATTGCGGCCAGCATGCAGCCAGCGGGTAAGGAAAGGGTGAATGAAACACCTGAAAACTCCACCCATATGACCCAAAACCGGTCCCGCCAAATTCAGGTGACAGGTTCCCTTTAATGACCAAGCCAATTTTTACAATTCTGACCACTGTCACTTTATGAGGTTATAACTCTGAAGTGCTTTAACGGATCACTCTGATTCTGAGACTGTTCTTTCGTGACAGATTGTACTTCATGTTAGTGGTAAAATTTCTTCGATATTACTTGCGTTTATTTATGGAAAAAAAAATGGAAATATGGCAAAAAATTTTAAAATTTTGCCATTTTCAAACTTTGAATTTGTATGCCCTTAAATCAGAGAGATATGTCACACAAAATAGTTAATAAATAACATTTCCAACATGTCAACTTTACATCAGCACAATTTTGGAAACACATTTTTTTTTGTTAGGAAGTTATAAGGGTTAAAAGTTGACCAGCAATTTCTCATTTTTACAGTAAAAATTTACAGAACCATCTTTTTTAGGGACAATCTCACATTTAAAGTCACTTTGAGGGGTGTTCATGACAGAAAATACCCAAAAGTGACACCATTCTAAAAACTACACCCCTCAAGGTGCTCAAAACCACATTTAAGAACTTTATTAACCCTTTACGTGCTTCACAGGAAGTGAAGCAATGTGGAAGGAAAAAATTTACATTTAACGTTTTCTTACAAACATTTTATTTCAAAACCAATTTTTTTTATTTTCACAAGTGTAAAAAGAGAAAATGAACCACAGAATTTGTTGTGCAATTGCTCCTGAATACGCCGATACCCTATTTGTGAGGGTAAACCTCTGTTTGGGTGCACGGCAGAGCTTCGAAGAGAATGAGTGCCGTTTGACTTTTTCAGTGCAGAATTGGCTGGAACTGAGATTGGATGCCATGTTGTGTTTAGAGAGCCCCTGATGTGCCTAACCAGTGGAAACGCCCCACAAGTGACACCATTTTGGAAATTAGACCCCTTAAGGAACTTATCTAGATGGGTAGTGAGCACTTTGAACCCCCAAGTGCTTCATAGAAGTTTATAACGTAGAGCCGTGAAAATAAAAAATCGTATTGTTTCCACAAAAATGATATTTTCGCCCCCAAGTTTTTATTTTCACAATGGTAACAGGAGAAATTAAGCACAACAAGGATGTTGTACAATTTGTTCTGAGTACACCGATACCCCATATGTGGGGGTAAACCACTGTTTGGGCGCATGGCAGAGCTTGGAAGAGAAGAAGTGCCATTTGACTTTTTCAATGCAGAATTGGCTGGAATTGAGATCAGACGCCATGTTGCATTTTGAGAGCCTCTGATGTGCCTAAACAGTGGAAACCCCCCACAAGTGACACCATTTTGGAAACTAGACCCCGTAAGAAACTTATCTAGATGTTCTAGATGTATAGTGTGCACTTTGAATCTCCAAGTGCTTCACAGGAGTTTATAACGTAGAGCCGTTAAAATAAAAAAATCACATTTTTTCCGCAAAAATGATTTTTTGCCCCCCAATTTTTTTTTCACAAGGGTAACAGGAGAAATTAGACAGCAAAAGTTGTTGTGCAATTTGTCCTGAGTAAGCTGATACCCCATATGTGGGGGTAAACCACTGTTTGGGCGCACGGAAGAGCCCGGAAGGGAAGGAGCACCGTTTGACTTTTTTCAATGCAGAATTGGCTGGAGTTGTGATCAGACACTATGTTGCATTTGGAGAGCCCCTGACATGCCCAAACAGTGGAAATCCCCCACAAGTGACATCATTTTGGAAACTAGACCCCTTAAGGAACTTATCTAGATGTGTGGTGTGCACTTTGAACCCCCAAGTGCTTCACAGAAGTTTCTCAGCTTACAATTATTTACTTTCACAAGGGTAACAGGAGAAATTGGACCCCAAAAGTTGTTGTCCAGTTTATCCTGAATACGCTGATACCCCATATATGTTGGGGGGGGGGGGTACTGTTTTGGGCACACAGCGGGGCTCAGAAGGGAAGTAGTGATGTTTTAAAATGCAGACTTTGATGGAATGGTCTGCGGGAGTCATGTTGCGTTTGCAGAGCCCCTGATGTACCTAAATGATAAAAAAGCCCCACAATTGACCCCATTTTGGAAAATAGACCACTAAGGAACGTATCTAGATATGTAGTGAGCACTATGATCCCCAAAGTGCTTCATAGAAGTTTATAACGCAGAGCCGTGAAAATAAAAAATCTTTTATTTTTCCACAAAAATGATTTTTTAGCCCCCCAATTTTTTTTTATTTTTCCAAGGGTAGCAGGAGAAACTGGACCCCAAAAGTTGTTGTCCAATTAGTCCTGAGTACTCTGTAGCCCCGTATGTGGGGTTAACCCACTGTTTGGGTGCACGGCAGAACTCAGAAGGGAGGGAGCACCATTTGACTTTTTCAAAGCAAAATTGGCTGGAATCAATGGTGGAGTCATGTCGCGTTTGGAGATGATGTACCTAAACAGTGGAAACCCCCAATTCTTACTCCAACCTTAACTCCAACACACCCCTAACCCTAATCCCAACTCTAACCTTAACCCTAATCACAATCCTATCCCCAACACACCGCTAACCCTAATCCCAACCCTAACAATAACCCTAATCACAACCCTAACCCCAACACACCCCTAACTCCAATCCCAACCTTAACTACAATCCTAACCCTCATCTCAACACACCCATAACCCTAATCCCAAACCAAACCCTAATCCCAAACCTAATCCTAACCCTAATCCCAAGCCTAACCCTAATCACAAACCTAAGGCTTCTTTTACACTTACTGGGTTTTTGTGGCCCGTTATTGTGGGCTTTTTTTGCGGGCTGTATTGCCGCAATTTTCACAGTCTGCCGCAATAATGGACAGCAAAAACCTTGCAGATTGCCATTTTTCGGGTTTGCAATACTATGGCAAATGTATTGGAAAAAAAATGGCGGTCCGCAAAACCAGAAGTCATGGAGCACCGCATGAACAACCTTCTGTTGTTTTTGCAGCCCCATTGAATTACAATGGGGGCCGTATCCGTTAGCTGTGAAAAATATCAAGCAGGCTCGATATTTTTTCACAGCCGTAAATAGGGCCCTCACGGCCATACGGCATACGGCGCTCCGTAGAATTATTGAGGCCCGTTTTTGCGGTCCCATTGAAATTTTTTGGGACTGCAAAAACAGTATGCAAACCCACAGTAAGTGTAAAAGAAGCCTTACCCTAACCCTAATTTTAGCCCCAACCCTAGCCCTAACCCTAATTTAAGCCCCAACCCTAACCCTAACCCTAATTTTAGCCCCAACCCTAACCCTAATTTTAGCCACAACCCTAACCCTAATTTTAGTCTCAACGCTAACTCTAACCCTAGTTTTAGCCTCAAACCTGACTGTAACTCTAACCCTAATAGGAAAGTGGAAATAAATAAATTTTCTTTGTTTTATTATTTTTCCCTAACTAAGGGGGTGATAAAGGGGGGTTATTTACTTTTGTTTTACTTTGATCACTGTGATAAGGTTTATCACAGTGACCAAAATGAACCAATAGGAAAAATCTTCCTAGTGTTGCCGGGTGCCTGCAATTTTTTCCTTGATAAAGATGGCGGCGCCCACCGGAGGAAGCAGGAGGGCCTAGGAGCATCGGGAGACACTGGTAAGTATGGGGGGGGGCAATCGGGGACCCTATTTTTCTCTCCTCTGATGTGCAATCACATCAGAGGAAAGAGAAATTACATGGCACATCAGACTTTCTGCCGAGTACCGCAGACGCCCGCCATTTTTCTACATCGTAAGACACCGGTAAGTATCGGGGGGATTGGGGACTCTATTTCTCTCTCCTCTGATGTGCGATCACATCAGAGGAGAGAGAAATTAAATGGTAAATTGAGCTTTTTTTTTTGTGGCCACCGGTAAACGATTAATTACCGGCGATCACATCCCAGGGGTCGGTAAAAACTGACCCGAATCATGTTCTCTGGGGACTCACGACAGCCGAGACCCCAGAGAAAATCCGACTCTGGGGGCGCTATACACTTTTTCCACAGCGCCGTTAATTAACGGCGCTGTGGTTTAAGTATCCTTAGCTACCGCCGTTAAAAGGCGTATCGGCGGTCGTTAAGGGGTTAATGTATAGTGTCTTGTGGAACTTTTCACCCTCCTTGGCTTTTTACCTATTTAGTTACATTACAACCTGTGTTTAAATATTTTTGTAATCAAATTTGTGTGTGATGCATCAGCACTATATAGTCTTAGTTGATGAAGTGAAGTGAGAAAAATGAATAATTGGCATATGAATGTGTATTTATCCCTTCTGCTATGAAGCCCATAAAAATTTCTCTTGCAAGTAAAAACCTTCATAAGTCACATACTTATTGAAAGGAAGTCCACCTGTGCAACTGAAGTATCACATGGTCTGTCAGTTGTTGGAATTTCACTCACTCACTGCGGTTGAGATAGGCACAGGAAGCGTTTTCATTTAAATGTCCAGGCAGGTTTATTACAACTTCATAATCCGCTCAGCATAAGCAAATAAAAAGACAGCCTTTTCTGGCACAGAGTGAAAAAACAGAAAGTAAATAGTCCATAAAGTATTGCAGGTTCGCCCACTCAGGTCAGTGTCCTTTAACAAACACTGGAGGACTCCACACCTCTAGTCACAAACACTGAATGAAACACTTGATTTCCATTTATACTGCCATACCGTGCCCCCGGGGTGGGATATATGAGCAGTCAGTCCCACCCATCTCTTTGCCTGCTCTTAAAACCCAGCCTAGTAGTGCAAACTGTAGGAAAACAAGGAGCGCAAATAGGGTCTTATCCCACGTTATACAATGTGCAATTTTGATCAAAAACTGATCACCTGGTGGTGTAGAAACAAGGCTTGTATGTCAGCTGCAGCAGATCCACGGGTCGACTAGCAACCTAATTACAGCTATTTTCAAGGAAGATGGTGGATTAGTGGATAGTGGATTATATCCACGCTGCAAAGACAGACACTCTCTTTGTGGTATTTCCTGAAGAAGAAGTCATGATGACTTCGAAACACGTAGAATAAACCACCATCATCCTTTAACCATATTTTGCATTCTGAATTGTCTGGCAGCGCAGATATAATCCACTATGTTCCTTGATAATAGCTTATACGCCCTCTTAACTCTCCCAGCACTATATGTGCTGGAGCCTGCTTTCCCAGTCTTACATCACTGAAACTACCAACCTCAATGATACATATCTCCCATCAAGATTCTGTCTGGCAGCCATGTTACATACTCCCCCTCTGCCCAAAGCTGGGGTGCTTGGCACCTTCTGCTACCAAACAGTTGACCCTTGACAGTGCGTCAGCATTGCCATGTAGTTTCCAGGGTCTATGCTCTACATGGTAGCTAAAATCCTGAAGTACTAGGAACAACCTGGTCACTGGTATTGTATCACTTCTTCTCCCTCATCCACCTCAGCGGGACATAGTCTGACACTAGCTTAAATATCTTGCCTAAGAGGTTCTACCTTAGAGTGTCCGACACTTACTTGATGGACAAACATTCCTTCTCCACTATGGATTAATTCTTCTCACAGGATGTCAGCTTCCAACTTAAATACAATATGAGGTGCTGTTTCCTGTTCACCTCTTGTGATAGGACAGCGCCTAACTGGACAACTGATGCGTCCATCTGGACCACAAACTCCTTGGAGAAATCCTGTGCTACCAACACCAAAACTGGCTGTTTACACAGGGCTAGCTTCAGTTCCTGAAAGGCCGTCTTAGCTTCTGGAGACCACTCAGCCATAGCTGACTTTGTTTCTTGAAGGAAGTTCGTCAAAGGGGCGGCTATCATGGCAAAGTTGGGGATAAACCGGCGGTAATAGCCTGCAATGTCTAGGAATGCAGAAATACAATATTGTATTTCTGTGATTATCCCATGATTTATAATCCAGAGTTAGCCCTTATTATTATATAATTTTACATTATGATTTAAATAGTTTGTTAAGGGTATATTTTCCATGAAGTTGTTATAATGCCCAGGAATGGTCTGACCTGCTTCTTTGAAAGAGTTGCGGCCAACTCTGGATTGCGTCACTTTTATTTATTTGGGGCTTTATTTTGCCACTGGCTACGACATAGTCCAAGCATTTATCTACCTCCATTCCCAAGGCACATTTCTTGAGGTCTATGGAAAACCCCACCTTACGTAGAGTATCAAGTATCGTCTGGACTTTGCTCAGATGGCTAACCCAATCCTGGGTGAAGATCATGATGTCATACAGGTAGGCCGCTGTGTACCTCTTGTGGCGAGTTAGAATCCAGTCCATGGCTCTCTGGAAGGTGGCTGGTGATCCTTGTAACCCAAACACCATCCTTGTGTACTGGAGCATCCAATACCCTTTTGTTACATCGACGGGGGTAATGTACTGGATCGGCCTTAGCCTTTCAATCAATTCATCGACACGGGGCATTGGGTACGTATTGAACTTAGAGATCTCATTCAGCTTCCTATAGTCATTGCAAAACCGCCATTCTCCATCTGGTTTCAGCACTAAGACTGTTCAATAACTCTACGCACTGGCTTATCCACTTCATCTCTTTCACGATCACCTCTCGGCAGGCTTCAGCTCCATAAGAACCTCATGGTCTATGATCTGAATGCAACCCGGAATTTCTGAGAACAAGTCTCTGTTCCGATGTAGCAACTCTCTGCACTGTTGCTTTTGGGCACGTGACAGCAACTCTGCCACCTTGATCTTTACCGTGTAAGCTTCAGACTTAGCCACCAAACACGGAGCTTCCACCAGATCCCTATTAGAGGTGAGCGAATTTGTTCGGAAAATGATTGCCAAACACAAATTCGGCACGAATATGGCACATTCGGATTCATGATCGTAAATCCGAGGAAAATTTCATAAAATCGGTAACATTCGGTAAAAGTGTGGGAAAATATTTACGCTGCCACCAAAATATTTTACTCACGTTAGCAACGGTAATGGTGGTGTATCATGAGCATTTGGCACATGTTTGATGAGGGGAGGGGGTTTGCAGAGCTCAAAGGTACGGTGTTCTTGGAAGCACAGCAGTCTTTTTTTTTTTCGAACTTTATTTGTGCACATTGCAGCTAGCCAATCAGGGCACAGGAAACACCCACAATGTCCTGACACCACGGCTTGTGTCAATGGTTGCTGAAATCACATTTCCCTCTCCATATAAATAGCAGACATATTGTTTTAGCTCCATTTCGACACTTTAACAGCACAGAGAGGCTGCCCCTGACTCTGCCACTGTTACTAGCAAGATTTCAGCTATTTAGTTAGGTCGTTGTATATCAGTCAGAAAGTGCAGATAGATAGTGTCCAGTGTGGCTGTAAAATTCACCTTACGGAATTTTTTTCTGTGTGGCATTACTGAGGTTCTCAGAAAAAGCCCGCAGGGCACATTTCCTACAAGTGTGTTGTGCACTGCTTCTATAGTGCTGCATGCACGAGTATAGCATTCTAAATGATATTAAGTAGCAAAATGTGGAAAATCCTTCTGTATCCCACATTGTAGCTAATTAAATAGGTGGTTGCATATACAGTATGTCAGATAGTGTAGCTAGATACTGTCCAGTGTTGCTGTAAAATTTACCTTCTAGTCCTTTTTTTCTTTTTTGGCCATACTGAGATGCACAAACAAATCCAGCATGGCATGTGTTGTTCACTGCTTCTATTGTGTTCGATGCATGAGAAAAGCATTCTAATTCACATGTAGCTAGTGAAAAAATATTAAATGGCCTGCTGTATCCCACCTTGTTGTGCTGTGGTGAAATAAAGCTGTCTGCAGACCTAAGGCACATTAAAACAAAATTATAATTTTTCATTTGCAACAAGTTAGATAACCTGCTGAATCACACATTGTCATCTGTTTGGGTTGAAGTTAAGCTGTAGAGGCCTGATCCAGAGGCCACAAACAAATTCTTCTGTTATTAACGTCATACAGTAAGGGAACTGACTTGAAAAACAGTTTGTAGCATCTAGTGCGTTATAGAGGCCTAATCCTTGGTCCAAAGAAAAAATTCTTTCTTTCAGTGACTTACACAGTCACAGCACGCCATATTTCATCTTTGTCGCTAAAATTCAGCTGTTTGCAGAGATGGTGCAGAGTTTAAAATCTAATTTTTGATTGTTAATACTGTGCTCTTACCTCACTATCTAAGCAACATGACTGGGAAAATCGAGGCCGTGGTGGAAGGGGAATTAGTCCGGTGTTCAAGGTGTACGTGGGTTAGGTGGTAATGTTGGTGAAAGCACTAGTGAAGCAACGTCACATCCTATGCAAAGACAACTGATAACTTATGTTACTCGACAGGCTACGTCACTAGCTTTCTTTGGCAGCCGCACAGCGGTACGCCTTGTCAATGATCCCCAGAAAGAGCATGTACTCACGTGGATGGCAAGTGCAGCTTCAAGTGGCCTCTCCTTCTCTTCCTCCACCTCAACATCACACCCAGTACAGTCCACAGATGTGGCACCCAAATTCCCCTCGCTTCCCCCTGCGTCCCATATGTCCAAATGTTCAACTGACTGCACGGAACCACAGATAGGTGATTTTGAAGAGCTGTTCACACATTCTATGCCATGTTCATCAGAAGTGTACTAAAAAGCTTTGTAGAGTCAAGATGAGGAAATCTGCACCGATGCCCAAAATGTTTTTAGCTTTGATCTGGGGCAGGAAGAAGTATGGTCCCAACAGCATCCTAACCCTTCTCAGTAGACGTTAACCCCTGGGGGTGGTGATTGTGATGAGACTCAGATATCTGAGGCTCACGCGGACTGTACTGTGCTGTCAGGGCAAGGAGAGGAGGAGAGTGACTCCAATGGCCAGGAATGTGATAACACAGAGGATGATGATCAGGTGTTAGCTCCCAGTTGGCGTGAACATAGAGACACACAGCTGAGTAGGTCATTTGAGGAGGAAGATGAGGAGGTTACTTTGCTCCATCCGTCACAGACACGTAGTGATGCAGCCATGATGAGTGATGCATCCTCAGCCACAACTGTGCCTCTGACCAGCAGCATCAGCGGGTCTGCAGCTCGCAGGGGTGGCAAGCCTGGGCCTGGGCCTTTTTTGACACTGCAAAGGATGAGCCAACTCACGTAATCTGCCAACGTTGCAAAAAAAACCTGAGTCTAGGTAAAAATTGCAATAGTTTGACTACTACATGTATGTACCTTCACATGCGCAATCAACATGCTTTGGTGTGGGAATCCCACTGCACAAAAATACAGACCAGTGGACATCAGCCACCATCAGCGGTCCCGTCATTTGCATCTGCTGCTTCTTCCTCCTCCTCTGTTACCGTGCCAACTATCGAGATGCAGGTCTTTGATGGTAGAACCTCAGGTTCTTTACCCGATCGAGTCACACTGACTGAGAGGCCGCCTTCAGCTGTAATAGAAGTAGACATGCCTGCTGTTTTTGACCGATCTCAGAGAACGATCACACCACAAGTTTCTCAATCCACCGTAACATCTCCGCCTGCACCTCTCTCATGGTCCAGCAGTTTGTTCGGGTTACCATACTCCACCCTCTCACAGCACTGCAGCCAGCCCACGGTTCTGCAGTTGTGGTCATGGAAAAGATTGTTTCTTCCTATGCATGACAAAGCTAAGAGGTTGAACTCCAGCATCTCCAATTTGTTAGCCACGGAAATGCTGTCTTTCCGCCTGGTGGATACCGATGGTTTTCGAAAGATGATGGCCATCGCAGTCCCTCAGTACCAATTACCTAGTCGCCATTATTTTTCGAAGAAAGCTGTGCCTACACTACACCAGCATGTAGCAGACAATAGCACCTGTTCCTTGACAAAATGTCTGTCTGTCAGGATGCATTTCACCACAGACACTTGGACGAGTAAGCATTTCCAAGGATGTTACATCTCGCTGACTGGGCACTGGGTGATTCTGGTGGCTGTGAGGACAGGCGCTGCTCCACAAGTCTTGGAATCCTCAAGGCTTGCAGGTCAAACCTCTACATTTAACACTTCCTTCACATGTGCCCTCAACCTCTGTCTTCATGAGACAAGCTTTCCAATAGTGCATAGCGAATCCCCACCACCTCTGTACTGCGCAGCCAGGGCTCACCGCAATCAGGCAGTCTTAAAATTGATATGCCTTGGAGATCGCAGTCATACAGCTGAAGAGTTGTGGACAGCTCTCCAGGCTGAATTTGATCAATGGCTGTCTCCACTGAACCTGCATCCAGGGAAGGCCGTGTCCGATAACCTGATGGCGGCCCTATGGCGAAGCAAGCTCACACACGTACCTTGCATGGCTCATGTCCTCATCCTGGTGATGCAGCATTTTCTCAGGCACTATCCTGGCCTGGGTGACCTCCTCCTGAAAGCACATAAGCTGTGTGCTCATTTCCACCGTTTGCACCCCTCTGCTCATCGACTTGCATCCATACAGAGGTCTTTGTCCATGCCAATTAACAGGTTGATATGTGATGTGCCGACACGGTAGAATTTTACTCTCCACATGTTTCAGCGATTGTGGGAGCAGCAACGAGCCTTGACGCAGTATGTCATGTCGTATAGCCTGGGCCAACGCAGTACGGAGGTGGCACATATCACAGAGTGGGCACAGATTAAGGACCTCTGCACCCTTCTTGACAGTTTTGAAATGGCTACTAAGATGGTTAGCACTGATGATGCCATCATCAGCATCACTATTCCGGTCAATTATATGCTGGAGCAGACTTTGAATAGCCTGCGGGAGGAGATGGTGGTCCCAGAAGAAGAGGAAGAAGCAGAGGAGGCTGCGGAAAATGATAACATTGTCTCGAAGTTCAAGACTGTCGTCACAGTCGTCACAGGGTGCCAAGGGAGGGTGGAGTACTGTGATTGAGGGGAGCTGGTGATGATAACAGACAAACCTATTATAACAGAGTGCAATAGGTCCTTGAGTACGCCCACCTCATGGTGTCTGTCCCTCATTTGATGTGCTTTGGCAGCATTTGGGGCCGTTCTAAGGTGTTGTGCATGCGTTTGTTTTTGCATCCCATTGACTATAATGGTGTTTGGCAATATTCGGTGAATATTCGATGAATTAATTGGCGAATATTACAAATTTGATGAACGTAATCCGAATCGAATATTGAAATATTCGCTCATCTCTACTCCCTATCTCACCATGGCTTAATCAGGTTGACGAGGTCTGTCTGTGGATGGTAGGCTAAGGTTTGTAGTTGTGTAATTTGTAGAGTTTTGCACAACTCCCTCATCACCTTTGACATAACTGGGGTGCCTTTGGTCCATTAGACTTTCCTTAGGCAACCCCGTACTAGAAAAGATGTGGACCAACTCTCAAGCTATACACTTGGCAGAGGATTTTCGCAGTGGTATGGCCAGTTAAATCCCTGAGTCGAGTGGTCCCAAAGTTTACCCTGGACACTTCCAGCTCAGGCATGTTGGACTTCGGGGATGCTACCTCATCCTCTTTGCCAACAAGCACACAAAAGGGAAACCCGCCAGGGATGAGGTTTCTTTAGGAATAACCTAACATTTTCCCCACAAGTCCCAAAACAATGCAAAGTCTCATCCTATTATAACAGAGTGCAATAGGTCCTTGAGTACGCCTACCTCATGGGACTCAATGCCACAGTTTGTGTCTATGACCACTTGGGCCACAAAGTAATCCGCCCTCTGCTCTGGCGGTACCTTCTCCCGCTCTGCTACCAGTTGTTCAAATGCAGTTAATAAAGCCTTCACATCATCCCCTGGGGTCATCTCTTGCACAGCTCATGTTACCGCTTTGCCCATTCTTCTTGCACCAATTGTAAGCATTTCATTCACTCAGCCAGGTACTGGAGCCTACTTTTCCAGGCTTACATCATCAAAGCTACCAACCTCAATGATACATATCTCTCCTAAAGGACCTGTCCGGTGGCCATCTTACACAGGATATGCACACATTTTTTCAAAGGTCATAAACAACACCATTACAACCAAGGAGATCTCCAAACAAGTCAGGGACAAAGTTGTTGAGAAGTATAAGTCTGAATTGGCTTACAAAAAAATATCTCAATCTCTGATGATCCCCGGAGCACCATCCAAACCATTTGTCATGCACTCCACATGTACTTCCAGACTAGCCCGGTGCGAGTGCCCAGAATGACAGACTCCGGGGTCAGTTTAGGATCCCAGAGACGTGGAGCGGAGGTGGCAAAGAGATGTGCTTCAGGCGGACAGGACCTGAAGCACATGACTGTTGGGGGAGTGGCTGGGGGAGTGGAGACAATTACCGAAGTTCTGGATAGCAAGGCTCTGACAGGGAAAGTAGGAGAGCTGTTGGACATGTAAAGGTAACAACCAAAGGATGACACCGTAAACAGAGGAGACAGTCAGGGACGTAATCAGGGCCAGGCCAGGGTCAGAACCAGAGATATTGCCGCGGTACCAGGGGGAAAGACAGAGCGGATAGTCAAAAAGCCAGGCAAGAGTTAATATACCAAACGAGTAAACAGACAGTACCAAGACAGAATACCAAATCACAAACAAAGGGACAAACCGGGTAAGAGCCAAAAGATCAAGCACAAAGCACAGGCATACGAGGGTCAATACACTCAGCCGAGGGCGTAAGTATAATTGACAGGGAACCTAAGCCTGGTGTGGGTATATATGTCCCTCTCAGATCCAAAAGGAGGCCAAAGACAACCCCATGAGGACCGGGAGAGAACCCAGACCACCATGTGTTGGTTTGTTTGCGTTATAGCACCATCTAGTGGTGGCTGAATTTATAACCTGTGTCTTTAACAGCAGATAGAGTGTTGCATTATGGGATTAAAGCAAGGTATATTGGGTAAAAGAAACTCCATTTTCTTCTGTGTTACTTCCTGCGACATGTGTTTATTTGTCCTTTTGTAACTGCTCCAACTTGCGTTTGCTATCCTGGTAAAGCATATCTGGTAAGATTAATAAAATATCTCTGTTCTTGCAATGCAGTATCGTACAGAAATGTGATTAACTGTGTAGCAGCCAGTACAAAGGAGATGTGATTATTAGAGATATGTGTATTTCCATGTTAAAGTTTATATATATATATATATATATATATATATATATATATATATACATATATATTTAGTCTGGCTGGGATAGCATGCGCGTGGGGTCGCGTGTGCAACAGATATTAAGTGCAACAGGATCAAGTGCTTGGCAGTTAGACAATGGCATTGAAGCTGATGTTCCTTTCGTCTCTTCTTCTGTTATGTAGGCAATCCAGTGACACAGTGTGCCAGCAATCAGAGCACATACAGTGATCTGACAATAACCCAAAAACAATAGAACGAGCTCTGAGACGTGGAATCTCTGTAGACCGCAATACCTGAACCTATCCTAAACACAACTAAAGGCAGCTGTGGATTGCGCCTGTCACTACCTATGCAACTCGGCACAGCCTGAGGAGCTGACTAGCCTGAAGATAGAAAAACAAGCCTGACTTGCCTCAGAGAAATACCCCAAAGGAAAAGGCAGCCCCCCACATATAATGACTGTTAGCAAGATGAAAAGACAAACGTAGGGATGAAATAGATTCAGCAAAGTGAGGCCCGATATTCTAGATAGAGCGAGGATAGCAAAGAGAACTCTGCAGTCTACAAAAAACCCTAAAGCAAAAAACCACGCAAAGGGGGCAAAAAGACCCACCGTGCCGAACTAACGGCACGGCGGTGCACCCTTTGCGTCTCAGAGCTTCCAGCAAAAACGAATAGACAAGCTGGACAGAAAAAGTAGCAACAAAAGCAAAAAGCACTTATCTAAGCAGAGCAGCAGGCCACAGGAAAGATCCAGAAGCTCAGGTCCAACACTGGAACATTGACAAGGAGCAAGGAAGACAGAATCAGGTGGAGTTAAATAACAAAGCAGCCAACGAGCTCACCAGAACACCTGAGGGAGGAAGCTCAGAAGCTGCAGTACCACTTGTGACCACAGGAGTGAATTCAGCCACAGAATTCACAACAGTACCCCCCCCTTGAGGAGGGGTCACCGAACCCTCACCAGAGCCCCCAGGCCGACCAGGATGAGCCACATGAAAGGCACGAACAAGATCTGGAGCATGGACATCAGAGGCAAAAACCCAGGAATTATCTTCCTGAGCATAACCCTTCCATTTAACCAGATACTGGAGTTTCCGTCTAGAAACACGAGAATCCAAAATTTTCTCCACAATATACTCCAATTCCCCCTCCACCAAAACCGGGGCAGGAGGCTCAACAGATGGAACCATAGGTGCACCGTATCTCCGCAACAACGACCTATGGAATACATTATGTATGGAAAAGGAGTCTGGGAGGGTCAGACGAAAAGACACAGGATTGAGAATCTCAGAAATCCTATACGGACCAATAAAACGAGGTTTAAATTTAGGAGAGGAAACCTTCATAGGAATATGACGAGAAGATAACCAAACCAGATCCCCAACACGAAGTCGGGGACCCACACGGCATCTGCGATTAGCGAAAAGTTGAGCCTTCTCCTGGGACAAGGTCAAATTGTCCACTACCTGAGTCCAGATCTGCTGCAACCTGTCCACTACAGAATCCACACCAGGACAGTCCGAAGACTCAACCTGTCCTGAAGAGAAACGAGGATGGAACCCAGAATTGCAGAAAAATGGAGAGACCAAGGTAGCCGAGCTGGCCCGATTATTAAGGGCGAACTCAGCCAACGGCAAAAAGGACACCCAATCATCCTGGTCTGCAGAAACAAAACATCTCAGATATGTCTCCAAGGTCTGATTGGTTCGTTCGGTCTGGCCATTAGTCTGAGGATGGAAAGCCGAGGAAAAAGACAGGTCAATGCCCATTCTACCACAAAAGGCTCGCCAAAACCTCGAAACAAACTGGGAACCTCTGTCAGAAACAATATTCTCAGGAATGCCATGCAAACGAACCACATGCTGGAAGAACAAAGGCACCAAATCAGAGGAGGAAGGCAATTTAACCAAGGGCACCAGATGGACCATTTTAGAAAAGCGATCACAGACCACCCAAATGACTGACATCTTTTGAGAAACGGGAAGGTCAGAAATGAAATCCATCGAAATATGTGTCCAAGGCCTCTTTGGGACCGGCAAGGGCAAAAGCAACCCACTGGCACGTGAACAGCAGGGCTTAGCCCTAGCACAAATCCCACAGGACTGCACAAAAGTACGTACATCCCGTGACAGAGATGGCCACCAGAAGGATCTAGCCACCAACTCTCTGGTACCAAATATTCCAGGATGACCAGCCAACACCGAACAATGAAGTTCAGAGATAACTTTAGTAGTCCACCTATCAGGGACGAACAGTTTCTCCGCCGGACAACGATCAGGTTTATTCGCCTGAAATTTTTGCAACACTCGCCGCAAATCAGGGGAGATGGCAGACACAATGACTCCTTCCTTGAGGATACTCGCCGGCTCAGATGAACCCGGAGAGTCGGGCACAAAACTCCTAGACAGAGCATCCGCCTTAACATTTTTAGAGCCCGGAAGGTACGAAATCACAAAATCGAAGCGGGCAAAAAATAACGACCAACGGGCCTGTCTAGGATTCAAGCGCTTGGCAGACTCGAGATAAGTAAGGTTCTTATGATCAGTCAATACCACCACGCGATGCTTAGCTCCTTCAAGCCAATGACGCCATTCCTCGAATGCCCACTTCATGGCCAGCAACTCTCGGTTGCCCACATCATAATTACGCTCAGCAGCCGAAAACTTCCTGGAAAAGAAAGCACATGGTTTCAACACTGAGCAACCAGAACCTCTCTGTGACAAAACCGCCCCTGCTCCAATCTCAGAAGCATCAACCTCGACCTGGAACGGAAGAGAAACATCTGGTTGACACAACACAGGGGCAGAACAAAAATGATGCTTCAACTCCTGAAAAGCTTCCACAGCAGCAGAAGACCAATTAACCAAATCAGCACCCTTCTTGGTCAAATCGGTCAATGGTTTGGCAATGCTAGAAAAATTACAGATGAAGCGACGATAAAAATTAGCAAAGCCCAGGAATTTTTGCAGACTTTTCAGAGATGTCGGCTGAGTCCAATCCTGGATGGCTTGGACCTTAACCGGATCCATCTCGATAGTAGAAGGGGAAAAGATGAACCCCAAAAATGAAACTTTCTGCACACCGAAGAGACACTTTGATCCCTTCACAAACAAAGAATTAGCACGCAGGACCTGGAAAACCATTCTGACCTGCTTCACATGAGAGTCCCAATCATCTGAGAAGATCAAAATGTCATCCAAGTAAACAATCAGGAGTTTATCCAGATACTCACGGAAGATGTCATGCATAAAAGACTGAAACACAGATGGAGCATTGGCAAGTCCGAACGGCATCACTAGATACTCAAAATGACCCTCGGGCGTATTAAATGCAGTTTTCCATTCATCTCCCTGCCTGATTCTCACCAGATTATACGCACCACGAAGATCTATCTTAGTGAACCAACTAGCCCCCTTAATCCGAGCAAACAAGTCAGATAACAATGGCAAGGGATACTGAAATTTAACAGTGATCTTATTAAGAAGGCGGTAATCAATACATGGTCTCAGCGAACCATCCTTCTTGGCTACAAAAAAGAACCCTGCTCCCAGTGGTGATGACGATGGGCGAATATGTCCCTTCTCCAGGGATTCCTTCACATAACTGCGCATAGCGGCGTGTTCAGGCACGGATAAATTAAATAATCGACCTTTAGGGAATTTACTACCAGGAATCAAATTGATAGCACAATCACAATCCCTATGCGGAGGTAGGGCATCGGACTTGGGCTCTTCAAATACATCCTGATAATCAGACAAGAACTCTGGGACCTCAGAAGGAGTGGATGACGAAATAGACGAAAATGGAACATCACCATGTACCCCCTGACAACCCCAGCTGGATACCGACATAGAGTTCCAATCCAATACTGGATTATGGGTTTGCAGCCATGGCAACCCCAACACGACCACATCATGCAGATTATGTAGCACCAGAAAGCGAATAACTTCCTGATGTGCAGGAGCCATGCACATGGTCAGCTGGGTCCAGTACTGAGGTTTATTCTTGGCCAAAGGTGTAGCATCAATTCCTCTCAACGGAATAGGACACCGCAAAGGCTCCAAGAAAAACCCACAACGTTTAGCATAATCCAAATCCATCAGATTCAGGGCAGCGCCTGAATCCACAAACGCCATGACAGAATACGATGACAAAGAGCATATCAAGGTAATGGACAGAAGGAATTTGGATTGTACAGTACCAATGACGGCAGACCTATCGAACCGCTTAGTGCGCTTAGGACAATCAGAAATAGCATGAGTGGAATCACCACAGTAGAAACACAGACCATTCAGACGTCTGTGTTCTTGCCGTTCAACTCTGGTCATAGTCCTATCGCACTGCATAGGCTCAGGTTTAATCTTAGACAATACCGCCAAATGGTGCACAGATTTACGCTCGCGCAAGCGTCGACCGATCTGAATGGCCAAAGACATAGACTCATTCAAACCAGCAGGCATAGGAAAACCCACCATGACATCCTTAAGAGCCTCCCAGAGACCCTTTCTGAACAAAGCTGCCAGCGCAGATTCATTCCACAGAGTGAGTACTGACCACTTCCTAAATTTCTGACAATATACTTCTATATCATCCTGACCCTGGCACAAAGCCAGCAAATTTTTCTCAGCCTGATCCACTGAATTAGGCTCATCGTAAAGCAATCCGAGCGCCAGGAAAAACGCATTGACATTACTCAATGCAGGGTCTCCTGGCGCAAGAGAAAATGCCCAGTCCTGAGGGTCGCCGCGTAAAAAAGAAATAATAATCAAAACCTGTTGAATAGGATTACCAGAAGAATGAGGTTTCAAGGCCAGAAATAGCTTACAATTATTTTTGAAATTAAGAAACTTAGTTCTATCACCAAAAAACAAATCAGGAATAGGAATTCTTGGTTCTAGCATAGATTTCTGATCAATAGTATCTTGAATCCTTTGTACATTTGTAACGAGATTATCCATTGAAGAGCACAGACCCTGAATATCCATGTCCACACCTGTGTCCTGAAACACCCAAATGTCTAGGGGAAAAAAAAGACTGAACACAGAGCTGAGAAAAAAAAATGATGTCAGAACTTCTTTTTTCCCTCTATTGAGAATCATTAGGTTTTGGCTCCTTGTACTGTTATGTAGGCAATCCAGTGACACAGTGTGCCAGCAATCAGAGCACATACAGTGATCTGACAATAACCCAAAAACAATAGAACGAGCTCTGAGACGTGGAATCTCTGTAGACCGCAATACCTGAACCTATCCTAAACACAACTAAAGGCAGCTGTGGATTGCGCCTGTCACTACCTATGCAACTCGGCACAGCCTGAGGAGCTGACTAGCCTGAAGATAGAAAAACAAGCCTGACTTGCCTCAGAGAAATACCCCAAAGGAAAAGGCAGCCCCCCACATATAATGACTGTTAGCAAGATGAAAAGACAAACGTAGGGATGAAATAGATTCAGCAAAGTGAGGCCCGATATTCTAGATAGAGCGAGGATAGCAAAGAGAACTTTGCAGTCTACAAAAAACCCTAAAGCAAAAAACCACGCAAAGGGGGCAAAAAGACCCACCGTGCCGAACTAACGGCACGGCGGTGCACCCTTTGCGTCTCAGAGCGTCCAGCAAAAACGAATAGACAAGCTGGACAGAAAAAGTAGCAACAAAAGCAAAAAGCACTTATCTAAGCAGAGCAGCAGGCCACAGGAAAGATCCAGAAGCTCAGGTCCAACACTGGAACATTGACAAGGAGCAAGGAAGACAGAATCAGGTGGAGTTAAATAACAAAGCAGCCAACGAGCTCACCAGAACACCTGAGGGAGGAAGCTCAGAAGCTGCAGTACCACTTGTGACCACAGGAGTGAATTCAGCCACAGAATTCACAACATTCTTCATACAGGTAATTTAGCCATCATCCGTTTGTGTGCTGACTGCAAGTGTGAACAGAACCATATCTAGCAATCTTTGCCCATGGTAATTTATCCATCACTCCTGTGTTGCTTTTTTTTAATCTGTTTCTGGTTTCTGATTTAAAGTGTTCAAAGCTATCTTTTTTTTTCCTTTTTACCACTGTTTTATGGCCTTGTTCAGCACTGGTTGTTTACCCTGCATAGTAATGCCTGCTCTGGCCTAATGCTAATTGCTTAATTGCTGATTGTGGCCACTTGGTTCCTGATGCTGGCAGTCATTTCTTTACATATATATTTAGTCTGGCTGGATTAGCACACGCATGGGGTCGCATGTGCAACAGATATTAAGTGCAACAGGATCAAGTGCTTGGCAGTTAGATAATGGCAGTTGGACAGGGCAGGAGACAGGTAAGGTGCATAAGTTTTTCAAACAATCATGCTTCTTGGTCAGTCATACAACATTATGCATTGATCATTTCAATCTGCTTCTTATTTGTTTTTACTTCTGCTTTCTCACAACTCACCCGCCCATTAACATATTCTGGGCACTCTCTCCATATCCACCCCTCCCTTCTCCCCTCTCCCATGTAAAACTCTGAGGCTCTACTGACATTTCTTACCAACTCCAAACCAGCCACTACCTCCATGCAGCACTCAAAATGTTCATACAAATCATCCCACCACCTGCTCTTTCTGTTTTTTCTCCTTCTACTAGTTGCAGGAGACATCTCCCCCTACCCTGGGCCTCCCTTCACCAGCATACATTACTCTCCTCCAGCTGCATATAGAAACCCTGCTAGTCTTATTAATTTTCAGTGCATGCCTTCTCCTATCACTTTCCACTGTGCCCTCTGGAATGCACAGTCTGTGTGTAACAAACTAACTTACATTAACAATCTTTTCCTCTCTAATTCCCTTAACCTTCTGGCTATTACAGAAACCTGGATCCAGCACTCAGAAACCACTGCCGCTCCTGCTCTCTCGTTTGGTGGGCTGAAATTTTCACATACCACCAGACCTGAGAACAGACAGGGTGGAGGTGTTGGTTTGCTCCTTTCATCACAATGTGCTTTCCAGGTCATCCTCCCAGTTCCCTAACTTACATTTCATTCCTTTGAAGTCCACGCTGTAAGATTCTTTAAGCCCTTCTCCTTGTGAGTGGCAGTTGTTTATCGCCCTCCAGGCTCCTCCCGCCTGTTTCTAGACCACTTTGCCACCTGGCTTACTCACTTTCTATCCTGTGACATCCCCACCCTCATCATGGGAGACTTTAACATCCCCATCAATGATCCCATCTCCCAATCTGCCTCTCATCTTCTTTCTCTAACTTATTCATTCGGCCTCTCACAATTTACTAATTCTCCTATGCATGAGGACAGGAATACTCTGGACCTGGTTTTCTCCTGTCCCGGCTTGCTGCACGACTAACTCCCCTCTCGGACCACAACCTTCTTTCCTTCGCTGTCAAGAATTGTCTCCCCACCCGGGACACCCCTACTTACAACACTTATCCGAATACACGTACCATTAGCAGCTTATGGACAATCTCCACACATCTTTAGCCCCCATCTCCTCCCTCTCCTGTCCAGACTTAGCATTGTCACACATCAATTATACACTGAAGAATGCCCTAGATGAAGCAGCACCTTCTACACGCAGAAAGACCCAAAACAGACAACGGCAGCCCTGACACACTATGCAAACATGCTTTCTTCAGCATTGCTCAAGGTGTACAGAGCGAAAGTGGGGAAAATCTCTCTTAGCAGAAGACTTCATCCACTATAAGTTCATGCTCAAAACCTATAACTCTGCCCTTTATTTGGCCAAACAATCCTACTTCACCACCCTCATCACCTCACTATCCAACAACCCAAAATGACTTTTTGAAACCTTAAACTCCCTCCTGAAACCTGAAGTACAGGCCCCCATCACTAATCTCAGTGGTGAGGATCTGGCCACTTATTTCCTAGAAAAAATCAACCACATCCATCAGGATATCTCAGCCCAATCTCCTCAGTGCCTGGATCCCCTTCCCTGCTGCACCTCAAGCTCACTAGACATCTTTGAGCCTGTTTCAGAAGAAGAAGTTTCCAAGCTCCTCGCTTCTGCTCGGCCTACAACCTGCAACAGTAACCCCATTCCTTCACATCTCCTGCAGTTTCTCTCACCAGTGGTCACCACTAGGGTTGAGCGACCTTGACCTTTTTAAAGTCGAGCCGTGTTTCGCGAAACCCGACTATCTTAGAAGTCGAGTCGAGTGGAATCGGCCGATTATCGCAAAAAGTCGGGTATTGACCGAAACACGAAACCCAATGCAAGTCAATGGGGGAGCATAGTCGGCAGTGAGTGGAGGCCAGGAAAACACCTACACTGCCCATTTTAATGGCAAAAACATCCATTCTTGTTACAGAAGCTTGTCAATCGTAATTTAGCTTATAATAATTGGAAGGCATTTGAAATTGGGGGTCATTTGGCTAAAGTTTTGGGGGTTAGGGCTGGTTCAAGTAATTAGTGGGCTCAGTAAATCTGGACCACGTCACGGCAGTGGAGCAGGGAGAGGTAAGTATTTCAACTTTGCAAGTGCTGTGATCCTGAGCAAGCAGGGGGGGCCCACTCGTTGGCATTGGCACTGGCACAGGGCCCCTCAAAGTACAGCGGTGTGTTTGCACGGCGGGGGCGCCTCCCACCGGCAGCAACACTTTTGCGTACTATGAGAGGCCCTGTGCCAGTGACGTCGCCAACTAGTATTCCTCCCCCCACCTGATGAAGGAACCTGCACTTTCATCTGCACCTTCCTCTTTGTGCCCGTGTAAAGTGGTATGGTATGCGGGAAGGGGGACCTGACTTTCAGCAGGGTCACAATCTTGCAGTGTAGCGTGCACGGGAAATGTTGCGTTATGGGTCAATGTACCAGCAGACTCATCTATCACTGGCTGGGCAATGGGCAGGATGAGGAGGAAACACAGATATAGGCCCAAAGAATAAAGTGGGCTAAATGCAGTTCAAAATTGGTAACACAGGAGTAACCAGGGGGCATTGCAGTGGAGGACAACTGGAATGAGAGGCTGACACAGAGAGTAGGCCCAAATCAGTAAGTAGTCGAAATGCAGTTCAAAATTGGCAACAGTAGTAAACAGGCGGCACAGCTTTGTTCAGTGGAGGAGAACAGCAAGGAGTGGCAGACACCGATAGTAGGCCCCAACCCAACTAGTAGGCCAAATGCAGTCTAACATTAACAACTACTTAACGAGAGCCTGAAAATGGAATTTCAGGACAGGAAACCAGGAGAACAGCAAGGAGCGGCAGACACTGTTAGTAGGCCCCAAACCAACTAGTACGCCAAATGCAGTTGTTCCATTTAACCACTATTTAACAAGAGCCTGAAGATAGAAGCTCAGGAAAGGAAACCTGGAGAACACCTTGGAGCGGAAGACACCGTCTCTACACCCCATACCCAATTTGTAGGCCTAATGCAGTGTAGTTTCCAACAACTACTAAACGAGAGTCGGAAGACCGAAGCAATGGCGAGGAAACCTGGGGAACACCTTGGAGTGGAACACACCGTCTCTACACCCCATACCCAATTTGTAGGCCTAATGCAGTGTAGTTTTCACCAACTACTAAACGAGAGTAGGAAGATCGAAGCAATGTGGACAAACCTGGGGCACACCTTGGGGCGGCAGACACCGTTAGTAGGCCCTACCAAAGTTGTAGCCCCAATGCAGTTTTAAAATTCCTAGAGGCTGAACACAAGACTATTGACGCTCAGCTTTTTTCAAAGGAACACAGCTGTATTGAGTGGCGCAGACAGACACAGGTAGTAGGCCTTAAACCAAAAATGTGGCTCACTGCAGTTTAAAAAAGGTTACAGGGGTACACAGGCAGCATTGCTCTGGGCAGTGGAGGACAATTTCAATAGTGGACCGCAGACAGACTTTGTACGCCTACTATTAAAAAAAGGATGCCCTATGCAATTAAAAATAGGTTCCAGGGGTACACGGGCAGCAGTGGTGTGGTCAGTGGAGGAGTAGTAGAAAGAACGGGCCGCAGACAGGCTTCGAAGGCCTAACATAATAAAATATTGGGCTGTAGGCACTTTTAAATAGGTTCCAGGGGTACACGGGCAGCAGTGGTCTGGTCAGTGTAGGAGTAGTAGAAAGAACGGGCCGCAGACAGGCTTCGAAGGCCTAACATAATAAAATTGGGCTGTAGGCACTTTTAAATAGGTTCCAGGGGTACACGGGCAGCAGTGGTCTGGTCAGTGGAGGAGTAGTAGAAAGAACGGGCCGCACACAGGCTTCGAAGGCCTAACATAATAAAATATTGGGCTGTAGGCACTTTTAAATAGGTTCCAGGGGTACACGGGCAGCAGTGGTCTGGTCAGTGTAGGAGTAGTAGAAAGAACGGGCCGCACACAGGCTTCGAAGGCCTAACATAATAAAATTGGGCTGTAGGCACTTTTAAATAGGTTCCAGGGGTACACGGGCAGCAGTGGTCTGGTCAGTGTAGGAGTAGTAGAAAGAACGGGCCGCAGACAGGCTTCGAAGGCCTAACATAATAAAATATTGGGCTGTAGGCACTTTTAAATAGGTTCCAGG
Organism: Ranitomeya imitator; assembly: GCF_032444005.1. Classification (NCBI taxonomy): domain Eukaryota; kingdom Metazoa; phylum Chordata; class Amphibia; order Anura; family Dendrobatidae; genus Ranitomeya; species Ranitomeya imitator. Next base: position 556,249,906 of record NC_091282.1, on the reverse strand, counting down.
GGTACACGGGCAGCAGTGGTCTGGTCAGTGTAGGAGTAGTAGAAAGAACGGGCCGCACACAGGCTTCGAAGGCCTAACATAATAAAATTGGGCTGTAGGCACTTTTAAATAGGTTCCAGGGGTACACGGGCAGCAGTGGTCTGGTCAGTGGAGGAGTAGTAGAAAGAACGGGCCGCAGACAGGCTTCGAAGGCCTAACATAATAAAATATTGGGCTGTAGGCACTTTTAAATAGGTTCCATGGGTACACGGGCAGCAGTGGTCTGGTCAGTGTAGGAGTAGTAGAAAGAACAGGCCGCAGACAGGCATCGAAGGCCTAACATAATAAAATTGGACTGTAGGCACTTTTAAATAGGTTCCAGGGGTACACGGGCAGCAGTGGTCTGGTCAGTGGAGGAGTAGTAGAAAGAACGGGCCGCAGACAGGCTTCGAAGGCCTAACATAATAAAATATTGGGCTGTAGGCACTTTTAAATAGGTTCCATGGGTACACGGGCAGCAGTGGTCTGGTCAGTGTAGGAGTAGTAGAAAGAACAGGCCGCAGACAGGCTTCGAAGGCCTAACATAATAAAATTGGACTGTAGGCACTTTTAAATAGGTTCCAGGGGTACACGGGCAGCAGTGGTCTGGTCAGTGGAGGAGTAGTAGAAAGAACGGGCCGCAGACAGGCTTCGAAGGCCTAACATAATAAAATATTGGGCTGTAGGCACTTTTAAATAGGTTCCATGGGTACACGGGCAGCAGTGGTCTGGTCAGTGGAGGAGTAATAGAAAGAACGGGCCGCAGACAGGCTTCGAAGGCCTAACATAATAAAATATTGGGCTGTAGGCACTTTTAAATAGGTTCCAGGGGTACACGGGCAGCAGTGGTCTGGTCAGTGTAGGAGTAGTAGAAAGAAAGGGCCGCAGACAGGCTTCGAAGGCCTAACATAATAAAATTGGGCTGTAGGCACTTTTAAATAGGTTCCAGGGGTACACGGGCAGCAGTGGTCTGGTCAGTGGAGGAGTAGTAGAAAGAACGGGCCGCAGACAGGCTTCGAAGGCCTAACATAATAAAATATTGGGCTGTAGGCACTTTTAAATAGGTTCTAGGGGTACACGGGCAGCAGTGGTCTGGTCAGTGTAGGAGTAGTAGAAAGAACGGGCCGCAGACAGGCTTCGAAGGCCTAACATAATAAAATTGGGCTGTAGGCACTTTTAAATAGGTTCCAGGGGTACACGGGCAGCAGTGGTCTGGTCAGTGTAGGAGTAGTAGAAAGAACGGGCCGCAGACAGGCTTCGAAGGCCTAACATAATAAAATTGGGCTGTAGGCACTTTTAAATAGGTTCCAGGGGTACATGGGCAGCAGTGGTCTGGTCAGTGGAGGAGTAGTAGAAAGAACGGGCCGCAGACAGGCTTCGAAGGCCTAACATAATAAAATATTGGGCTGTAGGCACTTTTAAATAGGTTCCATGGGTACACGGGCAGCAGTGGTCTGGTCAGTGTAGGAGTAGTAGAAAGAACGGGCCGCAGACAGGCTTCGAAGGCCTAACATAATAAAATTGGACTGTAGGCACTTTTAAATAGGTTCCAGGGGTACACGGGCAGCAGTGGTCTGGTCAGTGGAGGAGTAGTAGAAAGAACGGGCCGCAGACAGGCTTCGAAGGCCTAACATAATAAAATATTGGGCTGTAGGCATTTTTAAATAGGTTCCAGGGGTACACAGGCAGCAGTGGTCTGGTCAGTGTAGGAGTAGTAGAAAGAACGGGCCGCAGACAGGCTTTGAAGGCCTAGCATAATAAAATTGGGCTGTAGGCACTTTTAAATAGGTTCCAGGGGTACACGGGCAGCAGTGGTCTGGTCAGTGGAGGAGTAGTAGAAAGAACGGGCCGCAGACAGGCTTCGAAGGCCTAACATAATAAAATATTGGGCTGTAGGCTCTTTTAAATAGGTTCCAGGGGTACACGGGCAGCAGTGGTCTGGTCAGTGTAGGAGTAGTAGAAAGAACGGGCCGCAGACAGGCTTCGAAGGCCTAACATAATAAAATTGGGCTGTAGGCACTTTTAAATAGGTTCCAGGGGTACACGGGCAGCAGTGGTCTGGTCAGTGGAGGAGTAGTAGAAAGAACGGGCCGCAAACAGGCTTCGAAGGCCTAACATAATAAAATTGGGCTGTAGGCACTTTTAAATAGGTTCCAGGGGTACACGGGCAGCAGTGGTCTGGTCAGTGTAGGAGTAGTAGAAAGAACGGCCCGCAGACAGGCTTCGAAGGCCTAACATAATAAAATATTGGGCTGTAGGCACTTTTAAATAGGTTCCAGGGGTACACGGGCAGCAGTGGTCTGGTCAGCGGAGGCCGATTGTAATGAGTGTCTGCCAGTTAGTAGTCCAAAACAATACATAAATGTGAATGTCTCGCATTAAAACAAAACGAAAACACTAAAGGGTGCAATCATTAGGTACAGGGGTGGGATCCTCTGCGTAGTTTCAGACCTACTAATTTGGCGCAAAGTATTTACTTGGGTAAAGAGAGGACACTGCCCCTGACTATGTTAAGTACCATCATACATGTCAACACAATGGTATTGTCAGTGGCAGGAATGGAAGGATGTCAGCGCATAGACTAAACATTGGTGGAAGTGTGAGAGATAATTGTGGAAGTTGTTCTGCCCATTCTAGCGAAGGTCAGGTTTCGTATCTAGCTGTAAAAAGGTTTAATACCATAGTTTTGGTTTTGCTGTGTTATAGCACCACCCAGTGGTGGTTAAATTTATTACCTATGTTTTTCAGTAACTATTAGAGTGTTGCATTCTGGGATTCACCAAGGTATCATGGGAAGGGGAAACTCCATTTTCTCTCTGTGTATTTCCCTGGACACACGTGTTAATCTGCTGTGTTGAACTACCTCACTTACTTGCCATTCCGGTTAAGATTATCCGGTAAGACCATTATCCCTGTTCTTGCTATGTAATGTTGTACAGAGTGTGATTAACTGTATAGCAGCTAGTACACAGGAAATGTGATTTTTGGTTACCTGCTGTATGTAGTTATTATAGAAGTTGCATCATCCTGTATGCTTTCCCTGTTAGTTGCAGTCATGTTATTATTTGCTCAATACTTATACAAATCATTTGTATTCTTATAGTTTTACCGCGCTCATGTTTACCAATAAACAAGTTAGACTACAGAGAACAGTCTGCTTATTTGGGAGACAAAGTGGTTTATGCCGTATGTCGGATCACACACACCGTATCAACGTGTATGAAGACAGAACAGAAGTGGTAGAGCAATGTTTGACTTGGGGGTGGGTGAACTCTCTTGTGGCCGGCGGTACAGGCCCAGGGCCCCTCATGTTACAACAGTGTGTCTGACGTTGGGTGCGCACCACCACCGCCAGAGACACTTTATTGTACTATGAGGGACCCTGTGGCAGTGCTGTCGACCAAAAGTGGGCACACCCACCTCTTCAGACAAACAGCACTCTCACGGGTGCTTGCGCCAAGTCGCGATACCACGCCCCCGTGTGGGGAGTTTGGCCATTTAGGGAGGTCTAAACATGTCGTATGCTGGACAATCAGCTGCAGCAAATTAAGACATTAGAAAAGTAATTCACAGTAGTCCACAGGCAAGAGCTTTTCATAGGAAAGCTAGGTGTCGGCCGGGCAAGGTTGGGCAAAAGAATTCGAAATCCAGGAGTGGTTCATTTTATCCCCTTCATGACCCAGCCTATTTTGACCTTAAAGACCTTGCCGTTTTTTGCAATTCTGACCAGTGTCCCTTTATGAGGTAATAACTCAGGAACGCTTCAACGGATCCTAGCGGTTCTGAGATAGTTTTTTCGTGACATATTGGGCTTCATGTTAGTGGTAAATTTAGGTCAATAAATTCTGCGTTTATTTGTGATAAAAACGGAAATTTGGCGAAAATTTTGAAAATTTCGCAATTTTCACATTTTGAATTTTTATTCTGTTAAACCAGAGAGATATGTGACACAAAATAGTTAATAAATAACATTTCCCACATGTTTACTTTACATCAGCACAATTTTGGAAACAAAATTTTTTTTTGTTAGGAAGTTATAAGGGTTAAAATTTGACCAGCGATTTGTCATTTTTACAACGAAATTTACAAAACCATTTTTTTTAGGGACCACCTCACATTTGAAGTCAGTTTGAGGGGTCTATATGGCTGAAAATACCCAAAAGTGACACCATTCTAAAAACTGCACCCCTCAAGGTACTCAAAACCACATTCAAGAAGTTTATTAACCCTTCAGGTACTTCACAGCAGCAGAAGCAACATGGAAGGAAAAAATGAACATTTAACTTTTTAGTCACAAAAATTATCTTTTAGTAACATTTTTTTATTTTCCCAATGGTAAAAGGAGAAACTGAACCACGAAAGTTGTTGTCCAATTTGTCCTGAGTACGCTGATACCTCATATGTGGGGGTAAACCACTGTTTGGGCACACGGCAGGGCTTGGAAGGGAAGGAGCGCCTTTTGACTTTTTGAATCAAAAATTGGCTCCACTCTTTAGCGGACACCATGTCACGTTTGGAGAGCCCCCGTGTGCCTAAAAATTGGAGCTCCCCCACAAGTGACCCCATTTTGGAAACTAGACACCCCAAGGAACTTATCTAGATGCATAGTGAGCACTTTGAACCCCCAGGTGCTTCACAAATTGATCTGTAAAAATGAAAAAGTACTTTTTTTTCACAAAAAAATTTTTTAGCCTCAATTTTTTCATTTTCACATGGGCAACAGGATAAAATGGATCCTAAAATATGTTGGGCAATTTCTCCTGAGTATGCCGATACCTCATATGTGGGGGTAAACCACTGTTTGGGCACATGGTAAGGCTCGGAAGGGAAGGAGCGCCATTTGACTTTTTGAATGAAAAATTATTTCCATCGTTAGCGGACACCATGTCGCGTTTGGAGAGCTCCTGTGTGCCTAAACATTGGCGCTCCCCCACAAGTGACCCCATTTTGGAAACTAGACGCCCCAAGGAACTTATCTAGATGCATAGTGAGCACTTTAAACCCCCAGGTGCTTCACAGAAGTTTATAACGCAGAGCCATGAAAATAAAAAATAATTTTTCTTTCCTCAAAAATGATTTTTTAGCCTGGAATTTCCTATTTTGCCAAGGATAATAGGAGAAATTGGACCCCAAATATTGTTGTCCAGTTTATCCTGAGTACGCTGACACCCCATATGTGGGGGTAAACCACTGTTTGGGCGCACGGCAGGGCTCGGAAGGGATGGCACGCCATTTGGCTTTTTAAATGGAAAATTAGCTCCAATCATTAGCGGACACCATGTCACGTTTGGAGAGCCCCTGTGTGCCTAAACATTGGAGATCCCCCAGAAATGACCCCATTTTGGAAACTAGACCCCCAAAGGAACTAATCTAGATGTGTGGTGAGGACTTTGAACCCCCAAGTGCTTCACAGAAGTTTATAACGCAGAGCCACGAAAAAAAAAAAAAAAAATATTTTCTCAAAAATGATCTTTTAGCCTGCAATTTTTTATTTTTCCAAGGGTAACAGGAGAAATTTGACCCCAAAATTTGTTGTCCAGTTTCTCCTGAGTACGCTGATACCCCATATGTGGGGGTAAACCACTGTTTGGGCGCACGGCAGGGCTCGGAAGGGATGGCACGCCATTTGGCTTTTTAAATGGAAAATTAGCTCCAATCATTAGCGGACACCATGTCACGTTTGGAGAGACCCTGTGTGCCTAAACATTGGAGATCCCCCAGAAATTACCCCATTTTGGAAACTAGACCCCCAAAGGAACTAATCTAGATGTGTGGTGAGGACTTTGAACCCCCAAGTGCTTCACAGAAGTTTATAACGCAGAGCCACGAAAAAAAAAAAAATTATTTTCTCAAAAATGATCTTTTAGCCTGCAATTTTTTATTTTCCCAAGGGTAACAGGAGAAATTTGACCCCAAAAGTTGTTGTCCAGTTTCTCCTGAGTACGCTGATACCCCATATGTGGGGGTAAACCACTGATTGGGCACATGCCGGGGCTCGGAAGTGGTGACATTTTGAAATGCAGACTTTGATGGAATGCTCTGTGGGCGTCACGTTGCGTTTGCAGAGCCCCTGATGTGGCTTAACAGTAGAAACCCCCCACAAGTGACCCCATTTTGGAAACTAGACCCCGAAAGGAACTTATCTAGATGTGTGGTGAGCACTTTGAACCCCCAAGTGCTTCATAGAAGTTTATAATGCAGAGCCGTGAAAATAATAAATACGTTTTCTTTCCTCAAAAATAATTATTTAGCCCAGAATTTTTTAATTTTCCCAAGGGTAACAGGAGAAATTTGACCCCAATATTTGTTGTCCAGTTTCTCCTGAGTACGGTGATACCCCATATGTGGGGGTAAACTACTGTTTGGGCACATGCCGGGGCTCGGAATTGAAGTAGTGACGTTTTGAAATGCAGACTTTGATGGAATGGTCTGCGGGCGTCACATTGCGTTTGCAGAGCCCCTGGTGTGCCTAAACAGTAGAAACCCCCCACAAGTGACCCCATTTTAGAAACTAGACCCCCCAAGGAACTTATCTAGATATGTGGTGAGCACTTTGAACCCCCAAGTGCTTCACAGACGTTTACAACGCAGAGCCGTGAAAATAAAAAATCATTTTTCTTTCCTCAAAAATGATGTTTTAGCAAGCATTTCTTTATTTTCACAAGGGTAACAGGAGAAATTGGACCCCAGTAATTGTTGCGCAGTTTGTCCTGAGTATGCTGGTACCCCATATGTGGGGGTAAACCACTGTTTGGGTGCACGTCGGGGCTCGGAAGTGAGGGAGCACCATTTGACTTTTTGAATACAAGATTGGCTGGAATCAATGGTGGCGCCATGTTGCGTTTGGAGACCCCCTGATGTGCCTAAACAGTGGAAACCCCTCAATTTTAACTCCAACACACCCCTAACCCTTATCCCAACTGTAGCCGTAACCCTATTCACAACCCTAACCCCAACACACCCGTAACCCCAACACACCCCTAACCCTAACCACAACCCTAATTCCAACCCAACCCTAGCCCTAAGGCTATGTGCCAATGTTTTCGTATGAGATTTTTCAGCACCATTTTTGAAAAATCCGCGGGTAAAAGGCACTGCGTTTTACCTGCGGATTTACCGCGGATTTCCAGTGTTTTTTGTCCGGATTTCACCTGCGGATTCCTATTGAGGAACAGGTGTAAAACGCTGCGGAATCCGCACAAAGAATTGACATGCTGCGGAAAATACAACGCAGCGTTCCCGCGCGGTATTTTCCGCACCATGAGCACAGCGGATTTGGCTTTCCATATGTTTACATGGTACTGTAAACCTGATGGAACACTGCTGCGGATCCGCAGCGGCCAATCCGCACCGTGTGCACATAGCCTAATTCTAAAGGTATGTGCACACGCTGCGGAAAACGCTGCGGATCCGCAGCAGTTTCCCATGAGTTTACAGTTCAATGCAAACCTATGGGAAACAAAAATCGCTGTACACATGCTGCGGAAAAACTGCACGGAAACGCAGCGGTTTACATTCCGCAGCATGTCACTTCTTTCTGCGGATTCCGCAGCGGTTTTACAACTGCTCAAATAGAAAATCGCTGTTGTAAAACCGCATTGAAATGCGCAGAAAAACCGCGGTAAATCCACCATAAATCCGCAGCGGTTTAGCACTGCGGATTTATCAAATCCGCAGCGGAAAAATCCGCAGAGGACCAGAATACGTGTGCACATACCGAAACCCTAACCCTAACCCTAACCCTACCCCTAACCCTAACCCTACCCCTACCCCTAACCCTACCCCTAACCCTACCCCTAACCCTACCCCTAACCCTAACCCTAACCCTAACCCTACCCCTAACCCTAACCCTAGTTCTTACCCCAACCTTAGTGGAAAAAAAAAATTATTTTTTTTATTGTCCCTACCTATGGGGGTGACAAAGGGGGGGGGGGGGTCATTTACTTTTTTTTTTTATTTTGATCACTGAGATAGGTTATATCTCAGTGATCAAAATTCACTCTGGAACGAATCTGCCGGCCGGCAGATTCGGCGGGCGCACTGCACATGCGCCCGCCATTTTGGAAGATGGCGGCGCCCAGGAAAGAAGACGGACGGTCCCCGGGAGCCCAGGTAAGTATAAGGGGGGGGAGATCAGGGCACGGGGGGGGCGTCGGAGCACGGGGGGGAGATCGGAACACGGGGGGTGGGGGGTGGATTGGAGCACGGAGTGGGGGATCGCTGTGCGGGCGGGTGGATCGGAGCACGGGGGGGGAATCGCTGTGCAGGGGGGGGATTGCTGTGCGGGGGGGATCGGAGTGCGGGGGGGTTTGATTGGAGCACGGGGGGTGTGATTGGAGCACGGGGGGAGCGGGCAGGCGGACGGGGGAGCGGAGCACAGGACCGAGGGGAGCAGACCACAGATCAGGGGGCTGGGGGGGGCGATCGGAGGAGTGGGGTGGGTGCACATTAGTGTGTCCAGCCATGGCCGATGATATTGCAGCATCGGCCATGGCTGGATGGTAATATTTCACCATTTTTTTAGGTGAAATATTACAAATCGCTCTGATTGGCAGTTTCACTTTCAACAGCCAATCAGAGCGATCGTAGCCACGAGGGGGTGAAGCCACCCCCCCTGGGCTAAACTACCACTCCCCCTGTCCCTGCAGGCCGGGTGAAATGGGAGTTAACCCTTTCACCCGATCTGCAGGGACGCGATCTTTCCATGACACATATGCTGCGTCATGGGTCGGAATGGCACCGACTTTCATGACGCAGCGTATGCGTCAAAGGTCGGGAAGGGGTTAATGAATGTTAGATCATCAACATTTTGGGTAGCCAGACGAGTCCTTTTTTCGGTTAATATTGAACCTGCAGCACTGAATACTCTTTCTGATAGGACACTAGCTGCCGGGCAAGCAAGCTCCTGCAATGCATATTCTGCCAATTCTGGCCAGGTGTCTAATTTGGATGCCCAGTAATCAAATGGGAATGACGGTTGAGTGAGAACATAGAAAATAGTTTGTAACCATACTGGACAAATGTTGTCTCCTGTCACTTTGAATTGATGCAGCACTACCTGTCCTGTCTGCGGTCATAGCAAAATCACTCCACAACCTGGTCAGAAAACCCCTCTGTCCAACGCCACTTCTGATGTGTGCACCCCTAACACTCCTGGTCTGCTGCCCCCTGCAGCTCGTGTGAGAACGATCAAGGGCGCTGTGTGCTGGGAATGCCTGAAGCAAACGGTCAACAAGAGTTGATTGTTTGGTTGCTAATATTAGTTCCAAGTTCTCATGTAGCATAATATTTTGCAATTTGCCTTTATAGCGAGGATCAAGGAGGCAGGCCAACCAGTAATCGTCATCGTTCATCATTTTAGTAATGCGTGTGTCCCTTTTGAGGATACGTAAGGCATAATCCGCCATGTGGGCCAAAGTTCCAGTTGTCAAATCTGCGGTTGTGATTGGTTGAGGGGCAGTTTCAGGCAAATCTACGTCACTTGTGTCCCTCAAAAAACCAGAACCAGGCCTTGCCACGCCACCAATTTCCAGTGCCCCCGGGAAAGCTTCCTCATTAAAAATATACTCATCCCCATCATCCTCTTCGTCCTCCACCTCCTCTTCGCCCGCTACTTCGTCCTGTACACTGCCCTGACCAGACAATGGCTGACTGTCAACAAGGCTTTCCTCTTCCTCTGGTGCAGACGCCTGATCCTTTATGTGCGTCAAACTTTGCATCAGCAGACGCATTAGGGGGATGCTCATGCTTATTATGGCATTGTCTGCACTAACCAGCCGTGTGCATTCCTCAAAACACTGAAGGACTTGACACATGTCTTGTATCTTCGACCACTGCACACCTGACAACTCCATGTCTGCCATCCTACTGCCTGCCCGTGTATGTGTATCCTCCCACAAAAACATAACAGCCCGCCTCTGTTCGCACAGTCTCTGAAGCATGTGCAGTGTTGAGTTCCACCTTGTTGCAACGTCTATGATTAGGCGATGCTGGGGAAGGTTCAAAGACCGCTGATAGGTCTGCATACGGCTGGAGTGTACAGGCGAACGGCGGATATGTGAGCAAAGTCCACGCACTTTGAGGAGCAGGTCGGAGAACCCAGGATAAGTTTTCAATAAGCACTGCACCACCAGGTTTAAGGTGTGAGCCAGGCAAGGAATGTGTTTCAGTTGGGAAAGGGAGATGGCAGCCATGAAATTCCTTCCGTTATCACTCACTACCTTGCCTGCCTCAAGATCTACTGTGCCCAGCCACGACTGCGTTTCTTGCTGCAAGAACTCAGACAGAACTTCCGCGGTGTGTCTGTTGTCGCCCAAACACTTCATAGCCAATACAGCCTGCTGACGCTTGCCAGTAGCTGGGCCATAATGGGACAACTGGTGTGCAACAGTGACAGCTGCCGATGGAGTGGTTGGGCGACTGCGGTCTGTGGAAGAGCTCTCGCTTCTGCAGGAGGACGAGGAGGAGGAGGGGATGCAAACGCCTACAGCCAACTGTTTCCTAGACCGTGGGCTAGGCACAACTGTCCCGAAATTGATGTCCCCTGTGGACCCTGCATCCACCACATTCACCCAGTGTGCCGTGATGGACACGTAACGTCCCTGGCCATGCCTACTGGTCCATGCATCTGTAGTCAGGTGCACCTTTGTACTCACAGATTGCCTGAGTGCATGGACGATGCGCTGTTTAACATGCTGGTGCAGGGCTGGGATGGCTTTTCTCGAAAAGAAGTGTCGACTGGGTAGCTCGTAGCGTGGTTCAGCGTACTCCATCAGGGCTTTGAAAGCTTCGCTTTCAACTAACCGGTAGGGCATCATCTCTAACGAGATTAGTCTAGCTATGTGGGCGTTAAAACCCTGTGTACACGGATGCGAGGATAAGTACTTCCTTTTTCTAACCAGAGTCTCATGTAGGGTGAGCTGGACTGGAGAGCTGGAGATCGTGGAACTAGCGGATGTGCCGGTGGACATGGCAGACTGAGAGACGGTTGGAGATGGTATTGTTTCCGCCGGTGCCCTAGATGCAGTATTTCCTCCTACGAAACTGGTGATTCCCTGACCCTGACTGCTTTGGGCTGGCAAAGAAACCTGCACAGATACTGCTGGTGGTGCAGAAAATGGTGGCCTTACAGTGACGGAAGGGATGTAGCGTTGCTGACTAGCTTCATTGGCTGAGGGTGCTACAACCTTAAGGGACGTTTGGTAGTTAGTCCAGGCTTGCAAATACATGGTGGTTAAATGTCTATGCATGCAACTTGTATTGAGACTTTTCAGATTCTGACCTCTGCTTAAGCTAGTTGAACATTTTTGACAGATGACTTTGTGCGGATCAATTGGATGTTGTTTAAAAAAATGCCAGACTGCACTCTTTCGAGCCTCGGATCCCTTTTCAGCCATTGCAGACTGAGCTTTAACCGGATGGACACGCTGTCCTCCAACAGTTTTTGGCTTTGCCACGCGTCTTGGGCCAGATACGGGCCCGGCAGATGGAACCTGTTGCGATGTTGATGCCTGCTGCGGCCCCTCCTCCTCCGCTTCAGAACTACTGCCGCCTGCACCCTGTTCCCCCAATGGCTGCCAATCGGGGTCAACAACTGGGTCATCTATAACCTCCTATTCTAACTCGTGCGCAACTTCGTCTGTGTCACCGTGTAAGTCGGTGGTAGAGCGTTCGTGATGGGGCAACATAGTCTCATCAGGGTCTGATTCTGGATCAGTACCCTGAGAGGGCAATGTTGTGGTCTGAGTCAAAGGACCAGCATAGTAGTCTGGCTGTGGCTGTGCATCAGTGCACTCCATGTCAGATTCAACTTGTAATGGGCATGGCCTGTTAACTGCTTCACTTTCTAAGCCAGGGACGGTATGTGTAAAAAGCTCCATGGAGTAACCCGTTGTGTCGCCTGCTGCATCCTTCTCTGTTGTTGTTTTTGCTGAAGAGGACAAGGAAGCGACTTGTCCCTGACCGTGAACATCCACTAACGACGCGCTGCTTTTACATTTACCAGTTTCAAAAGAGGAGGCAAAAGAGCTAGAGGCTGAGTCTGCAAGGTAAGCCAAAACTTGCTCTTGCTGCTCCGGCTTTAAAAGCGGTTTTCCTACTCCCAGAAAAGGGAGCGTTCGAGGCCTTCTGTAGCCAGACGACGAACCTGGCTCCACAGCTCCAGACTTAGGTGCAATATTTCTTTTCCCACGACCACCTGATGCTCCACTACCACTACCATCATTACCACCTGACAATAAACGGCCACGGCCACGACCTCTTCCACCAGACTTCCTCATTGTTTTAAAAACGTAACCAAAGTAACGGTATTTGTTGCTGCCAAACAACTTACACGGTGAGCTATAACTGCAGTATGATTTCGATATCCCTTTACAGGTTGGTGAGACCGCAAGGAAAATCAGGCACAATGTTACACACTCTGTTTTCTGTGGCACCAAATCAGAGAGATGCTACACACGCAGGACTGTCACTCAAGCACAAATGTCAATATTAATCTCCCACTGTATTTTTTTTTTATTTCAGGGAGAATTTAGAAAGCAAAAAAAAAAAATTGCCTTTCTATGGCCCAGTGCCCACTATTTGAGAGAGAGAGAGATGGCACACCCAGGAGTCAAGACTGGCACACAAGCAGAAAGGGCAATATCAATCTCCCACTGATTTTTTTTTTTTCAGGGAGACTTTAGAAACAAAATAAAATAAAATGATTTTTTCAGGAAGAATTTAGAAACCAAAAAAAAGTAAAATGATTTTTTCCGGGAGAATTTAGAAACCAAATAAAAAAAAATTGCCTTTCTATGGCCCAGTGCCCACTATTTGAGAGAGAGAGATGGCACACCCAGGAGTCAAGACTGGCACACAAGCAGAAAGGGCAATATTAATCTCCCACTGATTTTTTTTTTTCAGGGAGACTTTAGAAACAAAATAAAATAAAATGATTTTTTCAGGAAGAATTTAGAAACCAAAAAAAAGTAAAATGATTTTTTCTGGGAGAATTTAGAAACCAAATAAAAAAAATTGCCTTTATATGGCCCAGTGCCCACTATTTGAGAGAGAGAGATGGCACACCCAGGAGTCAAGACTGGCACACAAGCAGAAAGGGCAATATTAATCTCCCACTGATTTTTTTTTTTTTTCAGGGAGACTTTAGAAACAAAATAAAATAAAATGATTTTTTAAGGAAGAATTTAGAAACCAAATAAAATAAAATGATTTTTTCCGGGAGAATTTAGAAACCAAATAAAAAAAAATTGCCTTTCTATGGCCCAGTGCCCACTATTTGAGAGAGAGAGATGGCACACCCAGGAGTCAAGACTGGCACACAAGCAGAAAGGGCAATATTAATCTCCCACTGATTTTTTTTTTTCAGGGAGACTTTAGAAACAAAATAAAATAAAATGATTTTTTCAGGAAGAATTTAGAAACCAAATAAAATAAAAGGATTTTTACCGGGAGAATTTAGAAACCAAAAAAAAAAAATATAGGCTTTCTATGGCCCACTGAGTGAGAGATGGCACACACAGGAGTCAGGAGTGGCACACAAGCCCAGAGGCCAATATTTATCTCCCACTGATTGATTTATTGATTTTTTCAGGTAGAATTTAGAAACCAAATCAACAAAAAAAAAATAGGCTTTCTATGGCCCACTGAGTGAGAGATGGCACACACAGGAGTCAGGAGTGGCACACAAGCCCAGAGGCCAATATTTATCTCCCACTGATTGATTTATTGATTTTTTCAGGTAGAATTTAGAAACCAAATCAACAAAAAAAATAAATAGGCTGTCTACGGCCCACTGAGTGAGAGATGGCACACACAGGAGTCAGGAGTGGCACACAAGCCCAGAGGCCAATATTTATCTCCCACTGATTGATTTATTGATTTTTTCAGGTAGAATTTAGAAACCAAATCAACAACAAAAAATTAAATAGGCTTTCTATGGCCCACTGAGTGAGAGATGGCACACACAGGAGTCAGGAGTGGCACACAAGCCCAGAGGCCAATATTTATCTCCCACTGATTGATTTATTGATTTTTTCAGGTAGAATTTAGAAACCAAATCAACAAAAAAAATTAATAGGCTTTCTATGGCCCACTGAGTGAGAGATGGCACACACAGGAGTCAGGAGTGGCACACAAGCCCAGAGGCCAATATTTATCTCCCACTGATTGATTTATTGATTTTTTCAGGTAGAATTTAGAAACCAAATCAACAAAAAAATTAAATAGGCTTTCTATGGCCCACTGAGTGAGAGATGGCACACACAGGAGTCAGGAGTGGCACACAAGCCCAGAGGCCAATATTTATCTCCCACTGATTGATTTATTGATTTTTTCAGGTAGAATTTAGAAACCAAATCAACAAAGAAAAAATAGGCTTTCTATGGCCCACTGAGTGAGAGATGGCACACACAGGAGTCAGGAGTGGCACACAAGCCCAGAGGCCAATATTTATCTCCCACTGATTGATTTATTGATTTTTTCAGGTAGAATTTTGAAACCAAATCAACAAAAAAAATAAATAGGCTTTCTATGGCCCACTGAGTGAGAGATGGCACACACAGGAGTCAGGAGTGGCACACAAGCCCAGAGGCCAATATTTATCTCCCACTGATTGATTTATTGATTTTTCCAGGTAGAATTTAGAAACCAAATCAACAAAAAAAATAAATAGGCTTTCTATGGCCCACTGAGTGAGAGATGGCACACACAGGAGTCAGGAGTGGCACACAAGCCCAGAGGCCAATATTTATCTTCCACTGATTGATTTATTGATTTTTTCAGGTAGAATTTAGAAACCAAATCAACAAAAAAAATTAATAGGCTTTCTATGGCCCACTGAGTGAGAGATGGCACACACAGGAGTCAGGAGTGGCACACAAGCCCAGAGGCCAATATTTATCTCCCACTGATTGATTTATTGATTTTTTTCAGGCAGAATTTAGAAACCAAATCAACAAAAAAATTAAATAGGCTTTCTATGGCCCACTGAGTGAGAGATGACACACACAGGAGTCAGGAGTGGCACACAAGCCCAGAGGCCAATATTTATCTCCCACTGATTGATTTATTGATTTTTTCAGGTAGAATTTAGAAACCAAATCAACAACAAAAATAAATAGGCTTTCTATGGCCCACTGAGTGAGAGATGGCACACACAGGAGTCAGGAGTGGCACACAAGCCCAGAGGCCAATATTTATCTCCCACTGATTGATTTATTGATTTTTCCAGGTAGAATTTAGAAACCAAATCAACAAAAAAAATTAATAGGCTTTCTATGGCCCACTGAGTGAGAGATGGCACACACAGGAGTCAGGAGTGGCACACAAGCCCAGAGGCCAATATTTATCTCCCACTGATTGATTTATTGATTTTTTCAGGTAGAATTTAGAAACCAAATCAACAAAAAAAAATAGGCTTTCTATGGCCCAGTGAGTGAGAGATGGCACACACAGGAGTCAGGAGTGGCACACAAGCCCAGATGCCAAAATTTATCTTCGACTGATTGATTTATTGATTTTTTCAGGTAGAATTTAGAAACCAAATCAACAAAAAAAATTAATAGGCTTTCTATGGCCCACTGAGTGAGAGATGGCACACACAGGAGTCAGGAGTGGCACACAAGCCCAGAGGCCAATATTTATCTCCCACTGATTGATTTATTGATTTTTTTCAGGTAGAATTTAGAAACCAAATCAACAAAAAATAATAGGCTTTCTATGGCCCACTGAGTGAGAGATGGCACACACAGGAGTCAGGAGTGGCACACAAGCCCAGAGGCCAATATTTATCTTCCACTGATTGATTTATTGATTTTTTCAGGTAGAATTTAGAAACCAAATCAACAAAAAAAATTAATAGGCTTTCTATGGCCCACTGAGTGAGAGATGGCACACACAGGAGTCAGGAGTGGCACACAAGCCCAGAGGCCAATATTTATCTCCCACTGATTGATTTATTGATTTTTTCAGGTAGAATTTAGAAACCAAATCAACAAAAAAAAAAAATAGGCTTTCTATGGCCCACTGAGTGAGAGATGGCACACACAGGAGTCAGGAGTGGCACACAAGCCCAGAGGCCAATATTTATCTCCCACTGATTGATTTATTGATTTTTTCAGGTAGAATTTAGAAACCAAATCAACAACAAAAATAAATAGGCTTTCTATGGCCCACTGAGTGAGAGATGGCACACACAGGAGTCAGGAGTGGCACACAAGCCCAGAGGCCAATATTTATCTCCCACTGATTGATTTATTGATTTTTCCAGGTAGAATTTAGAAACCAAATCAACAAAAAAAATTAATAGGCTTTCTATGGCCCACTGAGTGAGAGATGGCACACACAGGAGTCAGGAGTGGCACACAAGCCCAGAGGCCAATATTTATCTCCCACTGATTGATTTATTGATTTTTCAGGTAGAATTTAGAAACCAAATCAACAAAAAAAATTAATACGCTTTCTATGGCCCACTGAGTGAGAGATGGCACACACAAGAGTCAGGAGTGGCACACAAGCCCAGAGGCCAATATTTATCTCCCACTGATTGATTTATTGATTTTTTCAGGTAGAATTTAGAAACCAAATCAACAAAAAAAAATAGGCTTTCTATGGCCCACTGAGTGAGAGATGGCACACACAGGAGTCAGGAGTGGCACACAAGCCCAGAGGCCAATATTTATCTCCCACTGATTGATTTATTGATTTTTTCAGGTAGAATTTAGAAACCAAATCAACAAAAAAAATAAATAGGCTTTCTATGGCCCACTGAGTGAGAGATGGCACACACAGGAGTCAGGAGTGGCACACAAGCCCAGAGGCCAATATTTATCTCCCACTGATTGATTTATTGATTTTTCCAGGTAGAATTTAGAAACCAAATCAACAAAAAAAATTAATAGGCTTTCTATGGCCCACTGAGTGAGAGATGGCACACACAGGAGTCATGAGTGGCACACAAGCCCAGAGGTCAATATTTATCTTCCACTGATTGATTTATTGATTTTTTCAGGTAGAATTTAGAAACCAAATCAACAAAAAAAATTAATAGGCTTTCTATGGCCCACTGAGTGAGAGATGGCACACACAGGAGTCAGGAGTGGCACACAAGCCCAGAGGCCAATATTTATCTCCCACTGATTGATTTATTGATTTTTTCAGGTAGAATTTAGAAACCAAATCAACAACAAAAATAAATAGGCTTTCTATGGCCCACTGAGTGAGAGATGGCACACACAGGAGTCAGGAGTGGCACACAAGCCCAGAGGCCAATATTTATCTCCCACTGATTGATTTATTGATTTTTTCAGGTAGAATTTAGAAACCAAATCAACAAAAAAAATAAATAGGCTTTCTATGGCCCACTGAGTGAGAGATGGCACACACAGGAGTCAGGAGTGGCACACAAGCCCAGAGGCCAATATTTATCTCCCACTGATTGATTTATTGATTTTTTCAGGTAGAATTTAGAAACCAAATCAACAAAAAAAAATAGGCTTTCTAAGGCCCACTGAGTGAGAGATGGCACACACAGGAGTCAGGAGTGGCACACAAGCCCAGATGCCAATATTTATCTCCCACTGATTGATGTATTGATTTTTTCAGGTAGAATTTAGAAACCAAATCAACAAAAAAAATAAATAGGCTTTCTATGGCCCAGTGAGTGAGAGATGGCACACACAGGAGTCAGGAGTGGCACACAAGCCCAGAGGCCAATATTTATCTCCCACTGATTGATTTATTGATTTTTACAGGTAAAATTTAGAAACCAAATCAACAAAAAAAATTAATAGGCTTTCTATGGCCCACTGAGTGAGAGATGGCACACACAGGAGTCAGGAGTGGCACACAAGCCCAGAGGCCAATATTTATCTCCCACTGATTGATTTATTGATTTTTTCAGGTAGAATTTAGAAACCAAATCAACAAAAAAAATAAATAGGCTTTCTATGGCCCACTGAGTGAGAGATGGCACACACAGGAGTCAGGAGTGGCACACAAGCCCAGAGGCCAATATTTATCTCCCACTGATTGATTTATTGATTTTTCCAGGTAGAATTTAGAAACCAAATCAACAAAAAAAATTAATACGCTTTCTATGGCCCACTGAGTGAGAGATGGCACACACAAGAGTCAGGAGTGGCACACAAGCCCAGAGGCCAATATTTATCTCCCACTGATTGATTTATTGATTTTTTCAGGTAGAATTTAGAAACCAAATCAACAAAAAAAAAAATAGGCTTTCTATGGCCCACTGAGTGAGAGATGGCACACACAGGAGTCAGGAGTGGCACACAAGCCCAGAGGCCAATATTTATCTCCCACTGATTGATTTATTGATTTTTTCAGGTAGAATTTAGAAACCAAATCAACAAAAAAAATAAATAGGCTTTCTATGGCCCACTGAGTGAGAGATGGCACACACAGGAGTCAGGAGTGGCACACAAGCCCAGAGGCCAATATTTATCTCCCACTGATTGATTTATTGATTTTTCCAGGTAGAATTTAGAAACCAAATCAACAAAAGAAATTAATAGGCTTTCTATGGCCCACTGAGTGAGAGATGGCACACACAGGAGTCAGGAGTGGCACACAAGCCCAGAGGCCAATATTTATCTTCCACTGATTGATTTATTGATTTTTTCAGGTAGAATTTAGAAACCAAATCATCAAAAAAAATTAATAGGCTTTCTATGGCCCACTGAGTGAGAGATGGCACACACAGGAGTCAGGAGTGGCACACAAGCCCAGAGGCCAATATTTATCTCCCACTGATTGATTTATTGATTTTTTTCAGGTAGAATTTAGAAACCAAATCAACAAAAAAATTAAATAGGCTTTCTATGGCCCACTGAGTGAGAGAAGGCACACACAGGAGTCAGGAGTGGCACACAAGCCCAGAGGCCAATATTTATCTCCCACTGATTGATTTATTGATTTTTTCAGGTAGAATTTAGAAACCAAATCAACAAAAAAATAAATAGGCTTTCTATGGCCCACTGAGTGAGAGATGGCACACACAGGAGTCAGGAGTGGCACACAAGCCCAGAGGCCAATATTTATCTCCCACTGATTGATTGATTTATTGATTTTTTCAGGTAGAATTTAGAAACCAAATCAACAACAAAAATAAATAGGCTTTCTATGGCCCACTGAGTGAGAGATGGCACACACAGGAGTCAGGAGTGGCACACAAGCCCAGAGGCCAATATTTATCTCCCACTGATTGATTTATTGATTTTTTCAGGTAGAATTTAGAAACCAAATCAACAACAAAAAATAGGCTTTCTAAGGCCCACTGAGTGAGAGATGGCACACACAGGAGTCAGGAGTGGCACACAAGCCCAGATGCCAATATTTATCTCCCACTGATTGATGTATTGATTTTTTCAGGTAGAATTTAGAAACCAAATCAACAAAAAAAATAAATAGGCTTTCTATGGCCCAGTGAGTGAGAGATGGCACACACAGGAGTCAGGAGTGGCACACAAGCCCAGAGGCCAATATTTATCTCCCACTGATTGATTTATTGATTTTTACAGGTAAAATTTAGAAACCAAATCAACAAAAAAAATTAATAGGCTTTCTATGGCCCACTGAGTGAGAGATGGCACACACAGGAGTCAGGAGTGGCACACAAGCCCAGAGGCCAATATTTATCTCCCACTGATTGATTTATTGATTTTTTCAGGTAGAATTTAGAAACCAAATCAACAAAAAAAATTAATAGGCTTTCTATGGCCCACTGAGTGAGAGATGGCACACACAGGAGTCAGGAGTGGCACACAAGCCCAGAGGCCAATATTTATCTCCCACTGATTGATTTATTGATTTTTCCAGGTAGAATTTAGAAACCAAATCAACAAAAAAAATTTATACGCTTTCTATGGCCCACTGAGTGAGAGATGGCACACACAAGAGTCAGGAGTGGCACACAAGCCCAGAGGCCAATATTTATCTCCCACTGATTGATTTATTGATTTTTTCAGGTAGAATTTAGAAACCAAATCAACAAAAAAAAAAAAATAGGCTTTCTATGGCCCACTGAGTGAGAGATGGCACACACAGGAGTCAGGAGTGGCACACAAGCCCAGAGGCCAATATTTATCTCCCACTGATTGATTTATTGATTTTTTCTGGTAGAATTTAGAAACCAAATCAACAAAAAAAATAAATAGGCTTTCTATGGCCCAC
Source organism: Ranitomeya imitator (assembly GCF_032444005.1). Classification (NCBI taxonomy): domain Eukaryota; kingdom Metazoa; phylum Chordata; class Amphibia; order Anura; family Dendrobatidae; genus Ranitomeya; species Ranitomeya imitator. The sequence goes on along the minus strand of NC_091282.1, from coordinate 556,229,698 downwards.
TGAGTGAGAGATGGCACACACAGGAGTCAGGAGTGGCACACAAGCCCAGAGGCCAATATTTATCTCCCACTGATTGATTTATTGATTTTTCCAGGTAGAATTTAGAAACCAAATCAACAAAAGAAATTAATAGGCTTTCTATGGCCCACTGAGTGAGAGATGGCACACACAGGAGTCAGGAGTGGCACACAAGCCCAGAGGCCAATATTTATCTTCCACTGATTGATTTATTGATTTTTTCAGGTAGAATTTAGAAACCAAATCATCAAAAAAAATTAATAGGCTTTCTATGGCCCACTGAGTGAGAGATGGCACACACAGGAGTCAGGAGTGGCACACAAGCCCAGAGGCCAATATTTATCTCCCACTGATTGATTTATTGATTTTTTTCAGGTAGAATTTAGAAACCAAATCAACAAAAAAATTAAATAGGCTTTCTATGGCCCACTGAGTGAGAGATGGCACACACAGGAGTCAGGAGTGGCACACAAGCCCAGAGGCCAATATTTATCTCCCACTGATTGATTTATTGATTTTTTCAGGTAGAATTTAGAAACCAAATCAACAAAAAAATAAATAGGCTTTCTATGGCCCACTGAGTGAGAGATGGCACACACAGGAGTCAGGAGTGGCACACAAGCCCAGAGGCCAATATTTATCTCCCACTGATTGATTTATTGATTTTTTCAGGTAGAATTTAGAAACCAAATCAACAACAAAAATAAATAGGCTTTCTATGGCCCACTGAGTGAGAGATGGCACACACAGGAGTCAGGAGTGGCACACAAGCCCAGAGGCCAATATTTATCTCCCACTGATTGATTTATTGATTTTTTCAGGTAGAATTTAGAAACCAAATCAACAAAAAAATTAAATAGGCTTTCTATGGCCCACTGAGTGAGAGATGGCACACACAGGAGTCAGGAGTGGCACACAAGCCCAGAGGCCAATATTTATCTCCCACTGATTGATTTATTGATTTTTTCAGGTAGAATTTAGAAACCAAATCAACAAAAAAAATAAATAGGCTTTCTATGGCCCACTGAGTGAGAGATGGCACACACAGGAGTCAGGAGTGGCACACAAGCCCAGAGGCCAATATTTATCTCCCACTGATTGATTTATTGATTTTTTCAGGTAGAATTTAGAAACCAAATCAACAAAAAAAATAAATAGGCTTTCTATGGCCCACTGAGTGAGAGATGGCACACACAGGAGTCAGGAGTGGCACACAAGCCCAGAGGCCAATATTTATCTCCCACTGATTGATTTATTGATTTTTCCAGGTAGAATTTAGAAACCAAATCAACAAAAAAAATTAATAGGCTTTCTATGGCCCACTGAGTGAGAGATGGCACACACAGGAGTCAGGAGTGGCACACAAGCCCAGAGGCCAATATTTATCTCCCACTGATTGATTTATTGATTTTTTCAGGTAGAATTTAGAAACCAAATCAACAAAAAAAAGAAAAGGCTTTCTAAGGCCCACTGAGTGAGAGATGGCACACACAGGAGTCAGGAGTGGCACACAAGCCCAGAGGCCAATATTTATCTCCCACTGATTGATTGATTGATTTTTTCAGGTAGAATTTAGAAACCAAATCAACAAAAAAAATAAATAGGCTTTCTATAGCCCACTGAGTGAGAGATGGCACACACAGGAGTCAGGAGTGTCACACAAGCCCAGAGGCCAATATTTATCTCCCACTGATTGATTTATTGATTTTTTCATGTAGAATTTAGAAACCAAATCAACAAAAAAAATAAATAGGCTTTCTATGGCCCACTGAGTGAGAGATGGCACACACAGGAGTCAGGAGTGGCACACAAGCCCAGAGGCCAATATTTATCTCCCACTGATTGATTTATTGATTTTTTCAGGTAGAATTTAGAAACCAAATCAACAAAAAAAATAAATAGGCTTTCTATGGCCCACTGAGTGAGAGATGGCACACACAGGAGTCAGGAGTGGCACACAAGCCCAGAGGCCAATATTTATCTCCCACTGATTGATTTATTGATTTTTCCAGGTAGAATTTAGAAACCAAATCAACAAAAAAAATTAATAGGCTTTCTATGGCCCACTGAGTGAGAGATGGCACACACAGGAGTCAGGAGTGGCACACAAGCCCAGAGGCCAATATTTATCTTCCACTGATTGATTTATTGATTTTTTCAGGTAGAATTTAGAAACCAAATCAACAAAAAAAATTAATAGGCTTTCTATGGCCCACTGAGTGAGAGATGGCACACACAGGAGTCAGGAGTGGCACACAAGCCCAGAGGCCAATATTTATCTCCCACTGATTGATTTATTGATTTTTTTCAGGTAGAATTTAGAAACCAAATCAACAAAAAAATTAAATAGGCTTTCTATGGCCCACTGAGTGAGAGATGGCACACACAGGAGTCAGGAGTGGCACACAAGCCCAGAGGCCAATATTTATCTCCCACTGATTGATTTATTGATTTTTCCAGGTAGAATTTAGAAACCAAATCAACAAAAAAAATTAATAGGCTTTCTATGGCCCACTGAGTGAGAGATGGCACACACAGGAGTCAGGAGTGGCACACAAGCCCAGAGGCCAATATTTATCTCCCACTGATTGATTTATTGATTTTTTCAGGTAGAATTTAGAAACCAAATCAACAACAAAAATAAATAGGCTTTCTATGGCCCACTGAGTGAGAGATGGCACACACAGGAGTCAGGAGTGGCACACAAGCCCAGAGGCCAATATTTATCTCCCACTGATTGATTTATTGATTTTTCCAGGTAGAATTTAGAAACCAAATCAACAAAAAAAATTAATAGGCTTTCTATGGCCCACTGAGTGAGAGATGGCACACACAGGAGTCAGGAGTGGCACACAAGCCCAGAGGCCAATATTTATCTCCCACTGATTGATTTATTGATTTTTTCAGGTAGAATTTAGAAACCAAATCAACAAAAAAAAATAGGCTTTCTAAGGCCCACTGAGTGAGAGATGGCACACACAGGAGTCAGGAGTGGCACACAAGCCCAGATGCCAATATTTATCTCCCACTGATTGATGTATTGATTTTTTCAGGTAGAATTTAGAAACCAAATCAACAAAAAAAATAAATAGGCTTTCTATGGCCCAGTGAGTGAGAGATGGCACACACAGGAGTCAGGAGTGGCACACAAGCCCAGAGGCCAATATTTATCTCCCACTGATTGATTTATTGATTTTTACAGGTAAAATTTAGAAACCAAATCAACAAAAAAATTAATAGGCTTTCTATGGCCCACTTAGTGAGAGATGGCACACACAGGAGTCAGGAGTGGCACACAAGCCCAGAGGCCAATATTTATCTCCCACTGATTGATTTATTGATTTTTTCAGGTAGAATTTAGAAACCAAATCAACAAAAAAAATAAATAGGCTTTCTATGGCCCACTGAGTGAGAGATGGCACACACAGGAGTCAGGAGTGGCACACAAGCCCAGAGGCCAATATTTATCTCCCACTGATTGATTTATTGATTTTTCCAGGTAGAATTTAGAAACCAAATCAACAAAAAAAATTAATACGCTTTCTATGGCCCACTGAGTGAGAGATGGCACACACAAGAGTCAGGAGTGGCACACAAGCCCAGAGGCCAATATTTATCTCCCACTGATTGATTTATTGATTTTTTCAGGTAGAATTTAGAAACCAAATCAACAAAAAAAAAAAAATAGGCTTTCTATGGCCCACTGAGTGAGAGATGGCACACACAGGAGTCAGGAGTGGCACACAAGCCCATAGGCCAATATTTATCTCCCACTGATTGATTTATTGATTTTTCCAGGTAGAATTTAGAAACCAAATCAACAAAAGAAATTAATAGGCTTTCTATGGCCCACTGAGTGAGAGATGGCACACACAGGAGTCAGGAGTGGCACACAAGCCCAGAGGCCAATGTTTATCTTCCACTGATTGATTTATTGATTTTTTCAGGTAGAATTTAGAAACCAAATCATCAAAAAAAATTAATAGGCTTTCTATGGCCCACTGAGTGAGAGATGGCACACACAGGAGTCAGGAGTGGCACACAAGCCCAGAGGCCAATATTTATCTCCCACTGATTGATTTATTGATTTTTTTCAGGTAGAATTTAGAAACCAAATCAACAAAAAAATTAAATAGGCTTTCTGTGGCCCACTGAGTGAGAGATGGCACACACAGGAGTCAGGAGTGGCACACAAGCCCAGAGGCCAATATTTATCTCCCACTGATTGATTTATTGATTTTTTCAGGTAGAATTTAGAAACCAAATCAACAAAAAAATAAATAGGCTTTCTTTGGCCCACTGAGTGAGAGATGGCACACACAGGAGTCAGGAGTGGCACACAAGCCCAGAGGCCAATATTTATCTCCCACTGATTGATTTATTGATTTTTTCAGGTAGAATTTAGAAACCAAATCAACAACAAAAATAAATAGGCTTTCTATGGCCCACTGAGTGAGAGATGGCACACACAGGAGTCAGGAGTGGCACACAAGCCCAGAGGCCAATATTTATCTCCCACTGATTGATTTATTGATTTTTTCAGGTAGAATTTAGAAACCAAATCAACAAAAAAATTAAATAGGCTTTCTATGGCCCACTGAGTGAGAGATGGCACACACAGGAGTCAGGAGTGGCACACAAGCCCAGAGGCCAATATTTATCTCCCACTGATTGATTTATTGATTTTTTCAGGTAGAATTTAGAAACCAAATCAACAAAAAAAATAAATAGGCTTTCTATGGCCCACTGATTGAGAGATGGCACACACAGGAGTCAGGAGTGGCACACAAGCCCAGAGGCCAATATTTATCTCCCACTGATTGATTTATTGATTTTTTCAGGTAGAATTTAGAAACCAAATCAACAAAAAAATAAATAGGCTTTCTATGGCCCACTGAGTGAGAGATGGCACACACAGGAGTCAGGAGTGGCACACAAGCCCAGAGGCCAATATTTATCTCCCACTGATTGATTTATTGATTTTTCCAGGTAGAATTTAGAAACCAAATCAACAAAAAAAATTAATAGGCTTTCTATGGCCCACTGAGTGAGAGATGGCACACACAGGAGTCAGGAGTGGCACACAAGCCCAGAGGCCAATATTTATCTCCCACTGATTGATTTATTGATTTTTTCAGGTAGAATTTAGAAACCAAATCAACAAAAAAAAGAAAAGGCTTTCTAAGGCCCACTGAGTGAGAGATGGCACACACAGGAGTCAGGAGTGGCACACAAGCCCAGAGGCCAATATTTATCTCCCACTGATTGATTTATTGATTTTTTCAGGTAGAATTTAGAAACCAAATCAACAAAAAAAATAAATAGGCTTTCTATAGCCCACTGAGTGAGAGATGGCACACACAGGAGTCAGGAGTGGCACACAAGCCCAGAGGCCAATATTTATCTCCCACTGATTGATTTATTGATTTTTTCATGTAGAATTTAGAAACCAAATCAACAAAAAAAATAAATAGGCTTTCTATGGCCCACTGAGTGAGAGATGGCACACACAGGAGTCAGGAGTGGCACACAAGCCCAGAGGCCAATATTTATCTCCCACTGATTGATTTATTGATTTTTTCAGGTAGAATTTAGAAACCAAATCAACAAAAAAAATAAATAGGCTTTCTATGGCCCACTGAGTGAGAGATGGCACACACAGGAGTCAGGAGTGGCACACAAGCCCAGAGGCCAATATTTATCTCCCACTGATTGATTTATTGATTTTTTCAGGTAGAATTTAGAAACCAAATCAACAAAAAAAATAAATAGGCTTTCTATGGCCCCCTGAGTGAGAGATGGCACACACAGGAGTCAGGAGTGGCACACAAGCCCAGAGGCCAATATTTATCTCCCACTGATTGATTTATTGATTTCTCCAGGTAGAATTTAGAAACCAAATCAACAAAAAAAAATAATAGGCTTTCTATGGCCCACTGAGTGAGAGATGGCACACACAGGAGTCAGGAGTGGCACACAAGCCCAGAGGCCAATATTTATCTCCCACTGATTGACTTATTGATTTTTTTAGGTAGAATTTAGAAACCAAATCAACAAAAAAAATTAATAGGCTTTCTATGGCCCACTGAGTGAGAGATGGCACACACAGGAGTCAGGAGTGGCACACAAGCCCAGAGGCCAATATTTATCTCCCACTGATTGATTTATTGATTTTTTTCAGGTAGAATTTAGAAACCAAATCAACAAAAAAATTAAATAGGCTTTCTATGGCCCACTGAGTGAGAGATGGCACACACAGGAGTCAGGAGTGGCACACAAGCCCAGAGGCCAATATTTATCTCCCACTGATTGATTTATTGATTTTTTCAGGTAGAATTTAGAAACCAAATCAACTAAAAAAATAAATAGGCTTTCTATGGCCCACTGAGTGAGAGATGGCACACACAGGAGTCAGGAGTGGCACACAAGCCCAGAGGCCAATATTTATCTCCCACTGATTGATTTATTGATTTTTTCAGGTAGAATTTAGAAACCAAATCAACAACAAAAATAAATAGGCTTTCTATGGCCCACTGAGTGAGAGATGGCACACACAGGAGTCAGGAGTGGCACACAAGCCCAGAGGCCAATATTTATCTCCCACTGATTGATTTATTGATTTTTCCAGGTAGAATTTAGAAACCAAATCAACAAAAAAAATAAATAGGCTTTCTATGGCCCACTGAGTGAGAGATGGCACACACAGGAGTCAGGAGTGGCACACAAGCCCAGAGGCCAATATTTATCTCCCACTGATTGATTTATTGATTTTTTTCAGGTAGAATTTAGAAACCAAATCAACAAAAAAAAAATAGGCTTTCTATGGCCCACTGAGTGAGAGATGGCACACACAGGAGTCAGGAGTGGCACACAAGCCCAGAGGCCAATATTTATCTCCCACTGATTGATTTATTGATTTTTTCAGGTAGAATTTAGAAACCAAATCAACAAAAAAAATAAATAGGCTTTCTATGGCCCACTGAGTGAGAGATGGCACACACAGGAGTCAGGAGTGGCACACAAGCCCAGAGGCCAATATTTATCTCCCACTGATTGATTTATTGATTTTTCCAGGTAGAATTTAGAAACCAAATCAACAAAAAAAATTAATAGGCTTTCTATGGCCCACTGAGTGAGAGATGGCACACACAGGAGTCAGGAGTGGCACACAAGCCCAGAGGCCAATATTTATCTTCCACTGATTGATTTATTGATTTTTTCAGGTAGAATTTAGAAACCAAATCAACAAAAAAAATTAATAGGCTTTCTATGGCCCACTGAGTGAGAGATGGCACACACAGGAGTCAGGAGTGGCACACAAGCCCAGAGGCCAATATTTATCTCCCACTGATTGATTTATTGATTTTTTCAGGTAGAATTTAGAAACCAAATCAACAAAAAAATTAAATAGGCTTTCTATGGCCCACTGAGTGAGAGATGGCACACACAGGAGTCAGGAGTGGCACACAAGCCCAGAGGCCAATATTTATCTCCCACTGATTGATTTATTGATTTTTTCAGGTAGAATTTAGAAACCAAATCAACAACAAAAATAAATAGGCTTTCTATGGCCCACTGAGTGAGAGATGGCACACACAGGAGTCAGGAGTGGCACACAAGCCCAGAGGCCAATATTTATCTCCCACTGATTGATTTATTGATTTTTCCAGGTAGAATTTAGAAACCAAATCAACAAAAAAAATAAATAGGCTTTCTATGGCCCACTGAGTGAGAGATGGCACACACAGGAGTCAGGAGTGGCACACAAGCCCAGAGGCCAATATTTATCTCCCACTGATTGATTTATTGATTTTTTCAGGTAGAATTTAGAAACCAAATCAACAAAAAAAAAATAGGCTTTCTATGGCCCACTGAGTGAGAGATGGCACACACAGGAGTCAGGAGTGGCACACAAGCCCAGAGGCCAATATTTATCTCCCACTGATTGATTTATTGATTTTTTCAGGTAGAATTTAGAAACCAAATCAACAAAAAAAATAAATAGGCTTTCTATGGCCCACTGAGTGAGAGATGGCACACACAGGAGTCAGGAGTGGCACACAAGCCCAGAGGCCAATATTTATCTCCCACTGATTGATTTATTGATTTTTCCAGGTAGAATTTAGAAACCAAATCAACAAAAAAAATTAATAGGCTTTCTATGGCCCACTGAGTGAGAGATGGCACACACAGGAGTCAGGAGTGGCACACAAGCCCAGAGGCCAATATTTATCTTCCACTGATTGATTTATTGATTTTTTCAGGTAGAATTTAGAAACCAAATCAACAAAAAAAATTAATAGGCTTTCTATGGCCCACTGAGTGAGAGATGGCACACACAGGAGTCAGGAGTGGCACACAAGCCCAGAGGCCAATATTTATCTCCCACTGATTGATTTATTGATTTTTTCAGGTAGAATTTAGAAACCAAATCAACAAAAAAATTAAATAGGCTTTCTATGGCCCACTGAGTGAGAGATGGCACACACAGGAGTCAGGAGTGGCACACAAGCCCAGAGGCCAATATTTATCTCCCACTGATTGATTTATTGATTTTTTCAGGTAGAATTTAGAAACCAAATCAACAACAAAAATAAATAGGCTTTCTATGGCCCACTGAGTGAGAGATGGCACACACAGGAGTCAGGAGTGGCACACAAGCCCAGAGGCCAATATTTATCTCCCACTGATTGATTTATTGATTTTTCCAGGTAGAATTTAGAAACCAAATCAACAAAAAAAATTAATACGCTTTCTATGGCCCACTGAGTGAGAGATGGCACACACAAGAGTCAGGAGTGGCACACAAGCCCAGAGGCCAATATTTATCTCCCACTGATTGATTTATTGATTTTTTCAGGTAGAATTTAGAAACCAAATCAACAAAAAAAATAAATAGGCTTTCTATGGCCCACTGAGTGAGAGATGGCACACACAGGAGTCAGGAGTGGCACACAAGCCCAGAGGCCAATATTTATCTCCCACTGATTGATTTATTGATTTTTCCAGGTAGAATTTAGAAACCAAATCAACAAAAAAAATTAATACGCTTTCTATGGCCCACTGAGTGAGAGATGGCACACACAAGAGTCAGGAGTGGCACACAAGCCCAGAGGCCAATATTTATCTCCCACTGATTGATTTATTGATTTTTTCAGGTAGAATTTAGAAACCAAATCAACAAAAAAAATAAATAGGCTTTCTATGGCCCACTGAGTGAGAGATGGCACACACAGGAGTCAGGAGTGGCACACAAGCCCAGAGGCCAATATTTATCTCCCACTGATTGATTTATTGATTTTTCCAGGTAGAATTTAGAAACCAAATCAACAAAAAAAATTAATAGGCTTTCTATGGCCCACTGAGTGAGAGATGGCACACACAGGAGTCAGGAGTGGCACACAAGCCCAGAGGCCAATATTTATCTTCCACTGATTGATTTATTGATTTTTTCAGATAGAATTTAGAAACCAAATCATCAAAAAACATTAATAGGCTTTCTATGGCCCACTGAGTGAGAGATGGCACACACAGGAGTCAGGAGTGGCACACAAGCCCAGAGGCCAATATTTATCTCCCACTGATTGATTTATTGATTTTCTTCAGGTAGAATTTAGAAACCAAATCAACAAAAAAATTAAATAGGCTTTCTATGGCCCACTGAGTGAGAGATGGCACACACAGGAGTCAGGAGTGGCACACAAGCCCAGAGGCCAATATTTATCTCCCACTGATTGATTTATTGATTTTTTCAGGTAGAATTTAGAAATCAAATCAACAAAAAAAATAAATAGGCTTTCTATGGCCCACTGAGTGAGAGATGGCACACACAGGAGTCAGGAGTGGCACACAAGCCCAGAGGCCAATATTTATCTCCCACTGATTGATTTATTGATTTTTTCAGGTAGAATTTAGAAACCAAATCAACAACAAAATAAATAGGCTTTCTATGGCCCACTGAGTGAGAGATGGCACACACAGGAGTCAGGAGTGGCACACAAGCCCAGAGGCCAATATTTATCTCCCACTGATTGATTTATTGATTTTTCCAGGTAGAATTTAGAAACCAAATCAACAAAAAAAATTAATAGGCTTTCTATGGCCCACTGAGTGAGAGATGGCACACACAGGAGTCAGGAGTGGCACACAAGACCAGAGGCCAATATTTATCTCCCACTGATTGATTTATTGATTTTTTCAGGTAGAATTTAGAAACCAAATCAACAAAAAAAATAGGCTTTCTAAGGCCCACTGAGTGAGAGATGGCACACACAGGAGTCAGGAGTGGCACACAAGACCAGATGCCAATATTTATCTCCCACTGATTGATTTATTGATTTTTTTCAGGTAGAATTTAGAAACCAAATCAACAAAAAAATTAAATAGGCTTTCTATGGCCCACTGAGTGAGAGATGGCACACACAGGAGTCAGGAGTGGCACACAAGCCCAGAGGCCAATATTTATCTCCCACTGATTGATTTATTGATTTTTTCAGGTAGAATTTAGAAACCAAATCAACAAAAAAAATAAATAGGCTTTCTATGGCCCACTGAGTGAGAGATGGCACACACAGGAGTCAGGAGTGGCACACAAGCCCAGAGGCCAATATTTATCTCCCACTGATTGATTTATTGATTTTTTCAGGTAGAATTTAGAAACCAAATCAACAAAAAAAATAGGCTTTCTATGGCCCACTGAGTGAGAGATGGCACACACAGGAGTCAGGAGTGGCACACAAGCCCAGATGCCAATATTTATCTCCCACTGATTGATGTATTGATTTTTTTAGGTAGAATTTAGAAACCAAATCAACAAAAAAAATAAATAGGCTTTCTATGGCCCAGTGAGTGAGAGATGGCACACACAGGAGTCAGGAGTGGCACACAAGCCCAGAGGCCAATATTTATCTCCCACTGATTGATTTATTGATTTTTACAGGTAGAATTTAGAAACCAAATCAACAAAAAAAATTATTAGGCTTTCTATGGCCCACTGAGTGAGAGATGGCACACACAGGAGTCAGGAGTGGCACACATGCCCAGAGGCCAATATTTATCTTCCACTGATTGATTTATTGATTTTTTCAGGTAGAATTTAGAAACCAAATCATCAAAAAAAATTAATAGGCTTTCTATGGCCCACTGAGTGAGAGATGGCACACACAGGAGTCAGGAGTGGCACACAAGCCCAGAGGCCAATATTTATCTCCCACTGATTGATTTATTGATTTTTTTCAGGTAGAATTTAGAAACCAAATCAACAACAAAAATAAATAGGCTTTCTATGGCCCACTGAGTGAGAGATGGCACACACAGGAGTCAGGAGTGGCACACAAGCCCAGAGGCCAATATTTATCTCCCACTGATTGATTTATTGATTTTTCCAGGTAGAATTTAGAAACCAAATCAACAAAAAAAAATTAATAGGCTTTCTATGGCCCACTGAGTGAGAGATGGCACACACAGGAGTCAGGAGTGGCACACAAGCCCAGAGGCCAATATTTATCTCCCACTGATTGATTTATTGATTTTTTCAGGTAGAATTTAGAAACCAAATCAACAAAAAAAAATAGGCTTTCTAAGGCCCACTGAGTGAGAGATGGCACACACAGGAGTCAGGAGTGGCACACAAGCCCAGATGCCAATATTTATCTCCCACTGATTGATTTATTGATTTTTTCAGGTAGAATTTAGAAACCAAATCAACAAAAAAAATAAATAGGCTTTCTATGGCCCAGTGAGTGAGAGATGGCACACACAGGAGTCAGGAGTGGCACACAAGCCCAGAGGCCAATATTTATCTCCCACTGATTGATTTATTGATTTTTTCAGGTAGAATTTAGAAACCAAATCAACAAAAAAAATAAATAGGCTTTCTATGGCCCACTGAGTGAGAGATGGCACACACAGGGATGGCACTCTAGCAGAAATGCCAATCTTAATCTCCCACAGCTTATTTTTTGTAGGGAGAATTAAAAAATAAAATAAAAGGGACTGTCCTACAATTACTATCTCCCTGCAGTAATCTCAGCCAGGTATGGCAGGCAGCAATAAGGAGTGGACTGATGCACAAATTAAATAAAAAGTGTGGACAAACAAAAAAGATAGCTGTGCAGAAAGGAAGGAACAAGAGGATTTGTGCTTTGAAAAAAGCAGTTGGTTTGCACAGCGGCGTACACACAGCAATGCAGCTATCAGGGAGCCTTCTAGGGCAGCCCAATGAGCTACAGCGCTGAGGAAAAAAAAATGTAGCTTCCACTATCCCTGCACACCGAAGGTGGTGTTGGACAGTGGAAATCGCTACAGCACAAGCGGTTTGGGGGTTAATGGACCCTGCCTAACGCTATCCCTGCTTCTGGCGAAGCGGCAGCAACCTCTCCCTAAGCTCAGATCAGCAGCAGTAAGATGGCGGTCGGCGGGAACGCCTCTTTATAGCCCCTGTGACGCTGCAGACAGCAAGCCAGTCACTGCAATGCCCTTCTCTAAGATGGTGGGGACCAGGACCTATGTCATCACGCTGCCCACACTCTGCGTTCACCTTCATTGGCTGAGAAATGGCGCTTTTCGCGTCATTGAAACTTTGGCGCGAAAGTCGCGTACCGCATGGCCGACCCCACACAGGGGTCGGGTCGGGTTTCATGAAACCCGACTTTGCCAAAAGTCGGCGACTTTTGAAAATGAACGACCCGTTTCGCTCAACCCTAGTCACCACTCACCTGACTAAAATATTTAACCTCTCTCTTTCTTCAGGTATCTTTCCCTCCTCATTTAAACATGCCATCATAACCTCTTTACTTAAAAAGCCATCCCTGGACCAGAACTGCATTGCTAACTACAGACCTGTCTCTATCCTTTCCTTCATCTCTAAACTCCTGGAACGCTTGGTCCACTCCTGTCTAATCCGCTATCTCTCAGATAACTCTCTTTTCGACCCCTTACAATCTGGTTTCCGCTCTTTACACTCCACTGAAACTGCCCTCACTAAAGTCTCTAATGATCTAATAACAGCTAAATCCAAAGGTCATTGCTCTCTGCTGATTCTCATGGATCTCTCTGCTGCATTTGACACTGTGGATCACCAGCTCCTTCTCACTATGCTCCGCTCCATAGGCCTCAAGAACACAGCCCTCTCCTGGTTCTCCTCCTACCTCTCTCACCGCTCCTTCACTGTATCTTTTGCCGACTCCTCTTCCTCTCCTCATCCCCTTACTATCGGGGTTCCGCAGGACTCAGTCCTAGGCCCCCTCCTCTTCTCTCTATACTGTCCCTATTGGACAAACAATCAGCAGATTTGGGTACCAGCATCATCTCTATGCTGACGACACCCAATTATACACTTCTTCCCCTGACATAACCCCTACCCTAATCCAAAATACCAAGGATTGTCTGTCTGCTGTCTCTAACATTATGTCCTCCCTCTATCTGAAACTAAATATCTCCAAAACTTGTTGTGTTTCTCCCCTCTACTAACCACACTCTACCTAACATTGAAATTACCCTAGAGGGTTAAACCATAACTCCCAAGCAGCATGCCCGCTGTCTTGGGGTCATATTCGACACCGAACTTTCCTTTACTCCCTATATTTGATCACTCACTCGCTCTTGTCACCTGCATCTTAAAAACATGTCCAGAATCTGACCTTTTCTCACCTTTGAAACTGCTAAGACTCTTACTGTCGCTCTTATTCATTCCCGTCTGGACTACTGCAACTGTCTTCTGATTGGCCTCCCTCTTACCAAACTTTCCCCTCTCCAATCCATTGAATGCAGCAGCCAGAGTCATATTTCTGTCCAGCCGTTTCACCGATGCCTCCATCTTGTGCCAGTCATTACACTGGCTACCCATTTGCTACAGGGTCCAGTATAAGCTCATCTCTCTCACCCACAAAGCTCTCCACAGTTCTGCACCAACTTATATCTCCTCTCTCATCTCTGTCTATCGCCCTACACGTGCCCTCCATTATACAAATGACCTAAGACTAACATCCCCCGTAATCCGAACCTCGCACCTCCGTCTCCAAGACTTCTCTCGTGCTGCACCACCTCTCTGAAATGCACTTCCCCAGACGATCAGACTGATACCTAGCCCCAGGGCTGCCACTAGAAATTTCGGGGCCCCATACTGGCAAAATTTTCGGGGCCCCCTTGAGACTCCGCCCAGGCTCCACCCCAGCCCCGACTCCAGGCTCCACCCCTCGAACTGTCCACAGTCCCACCGCTCTCTCTTGGAAAAACTCCACTTCTCACCAATCACACATTAACAGTTCCCATCACCAGATCACATACATAGCAGGCAGCTTTTGTTTTGGCCAAAAGATTTTTTAAGCCGCCACCATAACACGGTAGACACTTTTGGCCAGGCCCTATTCTACTGTAACCTATTAAATATTTGTTAAAATATGCAATACAATTTAGGTATATTTTTATTTATTTTTCAATTTTTAAAATGACCAATAATATCACATAGAAGGAACAAATACCACAACACCATGACCAGATGACATATTACCACCACAGTGATCGAATAATATCACATACAAGGAACAAATACCACAACACCATGACCAGACCACATATTACCACCACAGTGATCGAATAATATCACATACAAGGAACAAATACCACAACACCATGTCCAGACCACATATTACCACCACATAGTGACTGAATACTACAATTCTGATCAGTAATTTAAAAAAAAAAGCACCATACTATCACCATAAGTGCCATTATACACAGGAGATCTGTACTTAGTATGCAGTGTCTGTGTACAGATAATATAGTGATCACTAGTGAAATTATACACAGGAGCTCTGTATACAGTGTATAGTGTCAGTGTATAGGTAACCCACACTGACTCACCAGTGACGTCTCTAGGTGAAGTCCTTCATCTTTCATCCAGCACAGACCGCCATCATTTCATCCAGCCAGGACTTCTCTCTGCAGGAAATAACACAGTTATCTCGAGCTCCGCTTGCAGAACACATTACTTAATTTTTCACAACTTCTACATTACACCACATGAAGAAGGCGACATAGTATCACTCTATACAGTAACAGGACCGCCCCCCATTTAAAACAGTATACTCAAAAAATAAAATAAATACATCACTGCAGTAATAATATCCCTAAATTAGCCCCTATGGTATTAATAATATCCCCCAGCCTGGCCCCGTGTGTCTCATTCCTGGCGTCAGCCAGATGTTCTCCCATCCTGCCCTCATGAGTATCCATTCTGCCCCATATGATCTCCCCATCCTGCCCCATATGATCGCCCCATGTGATCTCTCCATCCTGCCCCATCTGTCTCCATCATATCCATCCTGCCCCATGATCCTGCACGATCTGTCTCCAATTCTGCCCCCAGTGTCTCCAATCATGCCCCATGTCTCCATTCTGCCCCCTATGTCTCCAACCATGCCCCCATGTCTGCAATCCTGACACTTGTCTCCAATCATGCCCCCTGTGTCTCCATTCTGCCCCATCTGTCTCCAATCCTGCCCCATCTGTCTCCAGTCATGCCCCCATGTCTTTCATCCTGCCCCGTGTCTCCAATCATGCCCCGTATCTCCATTCTGCCCCGTGTCTCGCATTCTGCCCCAATGTCCAGCATTCTGCCCCTGGGTCTCACAGTCTGCCCCTGTGTCCAGCATTCTGCCCCTGTCACTGTGTCCAGCATTTCTGCCCCACTGTGTCCAGCATTCTGCCCCACTGTCTCCAGCATTCTGCCCCACTGTCTCCAACATTCTGCCCCACTGTGTGTCCAGCATTCTGCCCCACTGTGTGTCCAGCATTCTGCCCCACTGTGTGTCCAGCATTCTGCCCCACTGTGTCTCGCATTCTGCCCCAATGTCCAGCATTCTGCCCCAATGTCCAGCATTCTGCCTCTGTGACCAGCATTCTGCCCCTGTCACTGTGTCCAGCATTCTGCCCCACTGTGTCCAGCATTCCTGCCCCTGTCACTGTGTCCAGCATTCTGCCCCACTGTCTCCAGCATTCTGCCCCACTGTCTCCAACATTCTGCCCCACTGTGTGTCCAGCATTCTGCCCCACTGTGTGTCCAGCATTCTGCCCCACTGTGTGTCCAGCATTCTGCCCCACAGTGTGTCCAGCATTCTGCCCCACTGTGTCTCACATTCTGCCCCAATGTCCAGCATTCTGCCCCAATGTCCAGCATTCTGCCCGTGTCCAGCATTCTGCCCCTGTCACTGTGTCCAGCATTCTGCCCCACTGTGTCCAGCATTTCTGCCCCTGTCACTGTGTCCAGCATTCTGCCCCACTGTCTCCAGCATTCTGCCCCACTGTCTCCAACATTCTGCCCCACTGTGTGTCCAGCATTCTGCCCCACTGTGTGTCCAGCATTCTGCCCCACTGTGTGTCCAGCATTCTGCCCCACTGTGTGTCCAGCATTCTGCCCCACTGTGTGTCCAGCATTCTGCCCCACTGTGTGTCCAGCATTCTGCCCCACTGTGTGTCCAGCATTCTGCCCCACTGTGTGTCCAGCATTCTGCCCCACTGTGTGTCCAGCATTCTGCCCCACTGTGTCCAGCATTTCTGCCCCTGTGTGTCCACCATTCTGCCCCACTGTGTCCAGCATTTCTGCCCCACTGTGTCCAGCATTCTGCCCCACTGTGTCCACCATTCTGTCCCACTGTGTCCAGCATTTCTGCCCCTGTGTGTCCAGCATTCTTGTTATGTTTGCTAATGACAGGTGTTATGAAGGCAATCCAGAAACACAGTGTGCTTAGTGATCAGAGCGCACACAGTGATCTGACAAATACCCAAAAATACAAGAACGAGCTCTGAGACGTGGAAACTCTGTAGACTGCACACCTGATCCTATTCTAAACACAACTAAAAGCGGCTGTGGATTGCGCCTAACAACTACCTAGGCAACTCGGCACAGCCTAAGAAACTAGCTAGCCTGAAGATAGAAAAATAGGCCTGACTTGCCCCAGAGAAATTCCCCAAAGGAAAAGGCAGCCCCCCACATATAATGACTGTGAGTAAGATGAAAAGACAAAACGTAGGGATGAAATAGATTCAGCAAAGTGGGGCCCGATATTCTAGGACAGAGCGAGGACAGTAAAGCGAACTTTGCAGTCTACAAAAAACCCTAAAGCAAAACCACGCAAAGGGGGCAAAAAAAACCCACCGTGCCGAACTAACGGCACGGCGGTACACCCTTTGCGTCTCAGAGCTTCCAGCAAAACAAAAGACAAGCTGGACAGAAAAAAAGCAACAAAAAAAAGCAAAGGCACTTAGCTATACAGAGCAGCAGGTCACAGGAACAATCAGGAGAAGCTCAGATCCAACATTGACAAGGAGCAAGGATAGCAGCATCAGGCGGAGTTAAGTAATGAAGCAGTTAACGAGCTCACCAGAACACCTGAGGGAGGAAGCTCAGAAGCTGCAGTACCACTTGTGACCACAGGAGTGAATTCAGCCACAGAATTCACAACACATTCTGTCCCACTGTGTCCAGCATTTCTGCCCCTGTGTGTCCAGCATTCTGCCCCACTGTGTCCAGCATTTCTACCCCTGTGTGTCCAGCATTCTGCCCCACTGTGTCCAGCATTCTGCCCCACTGTGTCCAGCATTTCTGCCCCTGTGTGTCCAGCATTCTGCCCCACTGTGTCCAGCATTCTGCCCCACTGTGTCCAGCATTTCTGCCCGTGTGTCTACCATTCTGTCCCACTGTGTCCAGCATTTCTGCCCCTGTGTGTCCACCATTCTGCCCCACTGTGTCCAGCATTTCTGCCCCACTGTGTCCAGCATTTCTGCCCCACTGTGTCCAGCATTCTGCCCCACTGTGTCCACCATTCTGTCCCACTTTGTCCAGCATTTCTGCCCCTGTGTGTCCACCATTCTGTCCCACTGTGTCCAGCATTTCTGCCCCTGTGTGTCCAGAATTCTGCCCCACTGTGTCCACCATTCTGTCCCACTGTGTCCAGCATTTCTGCCCCTGTGTGTCCAGCATTCTGCCCCACTGTGTCCAGTATTTCTGCCCCTGTGTGTCCAGCATTCTGCCCCACTGTGTCCAGCATTCTGCCCCACTGTGTCCAGCATTTCTGCCCCTGTGTGTGTCCACCATTCTGTCCCACTGTGTCCAGCATTTCTGCCCCTGTGTGTCCACCATTCTGCCCCACTGTGTCCAGCATTTCTGCCCCACTGTGTCCAGCATTTCTGCCCCTGTGTGTCCAGCATTCTGCCCCACTGTGTCCAGCATTTCTGCCCCACTGTGTCCAGCATTTCTGCCCCTGTGTGTCCAGCATTCTGCCCCACTGTGTCCAGCATTTCTGCCCCTGTGTGTCCAGCATTCTGCCCCACTGTGTCCAGCATTCTGCCCCACTGTGTCCAGCATTTCTGCCCCTGTGTGTCTACCATTCTGCCCCACTGTGTCCAGCATTTCTGCCCCTGTGTGTCCAGCATTCTGCCCCACTGTGTGTCCACCATTCTGTCCCACTGTGTCCAGCATTTCTGCCCCTGTGTGTCCACCATTCTGCCCCACTGTGTCCAGCATTTCTGCCCCACTGTGTCCAGCATTTCTGCCCCTGTGTGTCCATCATCCTGCCCCACGGGCCCCCCTGGATCGCAGCTCTCAAAGAAAAAAAAAAAACACGACTTCTTACCTGGCCATGCTCCTGCGCCGGGCGAAGATCCCCCCAGGCTCCACACAGACGCACTCGCCAGGCCCGGCGGCTGACAATGACGTCAGACACCGGCGACGCCGGCGAGTGCGCACTGTGGCCCTATTCAGCTGCCAGCCTCAGACTGGCTGGCGGCTGTCAACTATTGACGTGCGGGCGCGGGCCCGCACGTCAATAGTGTGCCGCTGCCGCAGCGCCTGCAGGGGGGGCCCGGTGACCAGATGAGACGGGGCCCGATGCGGGCGCCCTCTGCTCACCGGGCCCCATACGCCAGTCACGGCTGTCATGCCCTGATGGCGGCCCTGCCTAGCCTAGACCTATTCAAGCGTGCTTTGAAAACCCATCTCTTCAAACAAGCCTACCACATCAGCTACTCAGTAAACTAACTTTGCCCTGTTCCCTCCTTCCAAATATTATTCTGAATCTGCACCCTACTAGTCATCTGTCTCCACACCCTCCATGCACATGATAACTGCACTTGATACTTGACTATTGCACTTAAACACACGGGCTGATGACCGGATCATGCAGCTTTATATGAAAATCCTACCTACTATATAATTGTCTAAGGGTCACTTCCGTCTTTCTGTCTGTCATTCTGTCTGTCACGGATATTCATTGGTCACAGCCTCTGTCTGTCATGGAAATCCAAGTCGCTGATTGGTCGCGGCATAACAGCCACGACCAATCAGCGACGGGCACAGTCCGGCGGCAACATAGCCGCTCCTTCCTCCCCGCAGTCAGTGCCCCCTCCATACTCCCCTCCAGTCAGCGCTCACACAGGGTTAATGGCAGAGTTAACCGACCGCGCTATGCCGCTGTGTAACGCACTCAGTTAACGCTGCTATTAACCCCCTGTGACCAACATTTTACTATTGATGCTGCCTATGCGGCATCAATAGTAAAAAGATCTAATGTTAAAAATAATTAAAAAAATAAAAAATTGTTATATACTCGCTGTCCGTCGGCCCCTCGGATCCACAACAGACCTTTCCCGCTCGCAACGCTCCGGTAACCGGTCCATGCTGCGATCTCGCGAGGTGATGACATAGCGGTCTCGTGAGACCGCTACGTCATCTGTTGTGAATTCTGTGGTCGAGCTCCCTCCTGTGGTCATGAGTGGTACTTCGGCTGGTTCTGTCTATGAGCTTCCTCTGGTGGATGTGAGTGGGGCTGCGGCTTCTGAGTTTCCTTCCTCAGGTGACGAGGTTAAGTCGTTAGGTGCTGCTCTATTTAACTCCACCTAGTTCTTTGTTCCTTGCCTCCAGTCAATGTTCCAGTATTGGTCTTGCTCTCTCCTGGATCGTTCTTGTGGCCTGTCTGCCCTGCATAAGCTAAGTTCTGCTTGTGTTACTTTTGTTTGCTATTTTTTCTGTCCAGCTTGCTATATTGGTTTGTCTTGCTTGCTGGAAGCTCTGGGACGCAGAGGAAGCACCTCCGTACCGTTAGTCGGTGCGGAGGGTCTTTTTGCGCCCTCTGCGTGGTTGTTTGTAGGCTTTTGTGCTGACCGCAAAGCTATCCTTCCTATCCTCGGTCTATTCAGTAAGTCGGGCCTCACTTTGCTAAAATCTATTTCATCTCTGTGTTTGTATTTTCATCTTTACTCACAGTCATTATATGTGGGGGCTGCCTTTTTCTTTGGGGAATTTCTCTGAGGCAAGGTAGGCTTATTTTTCTATCTTCAGGGCTAGCTAGTTTCTCAGGCTGTGCCCGAGGCGCCTAGGTCTGGTCAGGAGCGCTCCACGGCTACCTCTAGTGTGGTGTGATAGGATTAGGGATTGCGGTCAGCAGAGTTCCCACGTCTCAGAGCTTGTCCTATGTTATTAGTAACTATCAGGTCACTTGTGTGCTCTTAACCACCAGGTCCATTGTGTTTCTGAACCATCAGTTCATAACAGTCATCATCTTGCGAGACCGCAATGCACTCTTGAGACCGGAGCGCGCGAGAAACATCGGTAACCGCTTCGCTTGGATCCGGGGGCTCTGGAAGGTGAGTATATAACTATTTTTTATTTTAATTATTTTTTTTAACAGGAATATGATGCCCACATTGCTATATACTACGTGGGCTGGGCAATATACTACATGGGCTTTGCAATATACTACATGGGCTGTGCTATATACTACATGGGCTGTGCAATATACTACGTGGCTGGGCAACATGGCTGGGCAATATACTACATGACTGGGCAATATACTACGTGGCTGGACAATATACTACGTGACTGGGCAATATCCTACGTGGCTGGGCAACGTGGCTGGGCAATATACTACGTGACTGGGCAATATACTATGTGGCTGGGCAATATACTACATGGCTGGGCAATATACTACGTGGCTGGGCAATATACTACATACTACATGGCTGGGCAATATACCACGTGACTGGGCAATATACTACGTGGCTGGGCAATATACTACGTGACTGGGCAATATACTACGTGACTGGGCAATATACTACGTCACTGGGCAATATACTACGTGGCTGGGCAATATACTACGTGGCTGGGCAATATACTACGTGGCTGTGCTATATTCTACGTGAACATGCATATTCTAGAATACCCGATGCATTAGAATCGGGCCACCATCTAGTTTATTATAATTGCCAGACCTGAAATAACAAGCACTTTTCACCTATTGTGTTCCCCCCATTTCCTTGTAGATTGTTAGCTTGCAAGCAGGGACTCCTAATGTCACTGTTTAACTGTCCTACCTTGTATTGAATTTATTGTCTGTACATGTCCCCATTTAATTGTAAAGTGCTGCGGAATATGTTGGCGCTATATAAATAAAAAATTATTATAATTATTATAATGTTTGCATCATACTGTATGCTTTCCTGTTAATTGTAAAGTATTCAGCTGTGTGATTATTTGCCCGATACTTACCTATGTTGTTTGTGGTCTATAGTTTTACCGCATGTTCTATACCTGTTCACCAATAAACAAGTTAGACTACAGAGAACAGTCTGCTTATTTTGCAAAACAGAAGTGGTTTATGCTGTATGTTAGATTGCACACCGTATCGACGTGTATGAAGACAGAACAGTAAGACAGATGATAGATGCCTGCGAATACGACTTACAAAGCCACTCCACACTGCCTGTGGATACTGCAGCAGCCGCCATACAGTCACAAGTACAGAGAGTGTAGCCCTCCAAAAAGTACGACACATCTCAGACCACGCTGAAGTTTCTTTTTACCCGCACTGAAACTCCCTGCAATCAGCAAACAGACACACAATGTCCACAAGCCAGACATTTTCACTTAGGACGAGGTCCCAAGCAAGCCACTCTAGCAAATTTTCATCAAAGAATTCTGCTGCTCTAGCCCATGCAGAAGCTGAGGCGACAAAACTAAGATCCTCCTTTGCTGCACAAGAGAAGCAGTTATAGCTAAGACAAGCAGATCAAGACCCAGAACGAGCACGCCTGCAAACTGATCAAGAATCAGATCAAGCACGCCAGCAGGCAGATCAAGCACACCTGCAAGCAGATCGAGCACGCCTGCAAGAAGATAGAGAAGCGGATCGAGCACGCCTCCAGGCGACTTTACAAAAACTTACTGCAGCAAGAGGCAGCAGCCACGATAGCCAAGGCTGAGTTCTTAGAAGCCATGGAGTTTCCTAAATCTGAGAGAGGCAGCGACCTACTTGGACCAGACGTAGATCAACATGATCCAGCACAACGCATCTCAGAATATGTCTACCAACATCCCAGAATAGATGACAACCTTGATCCATTACACCAACCAGCCTATGCAGTTTACCAGATGTCCTTCCTTGAACCACAGTACTGGAAGCAAGAAAGTACGCTACAAAATGTCATTGACCACAACTACCGCCCTACCGAACATAAGGTACAGCCTCCACCCAGACTGAAAGGGACACCATTTGCATCAGAATGGCATTATTCAGACTATCCTCAGCCAGAAGCTCCTAACATGTATGAGGATGCACCACACACACCGCATGACAACAGCACACCAGCTCATGTTGGCGATAACCCAGCTACTATGAACTGTGCAAAGTTCTTTGCTTGCCGGGAGCTGATGACCAAAGGACTTGCAAAATTCACCAATAGAGCTGAGAGCTATAGAGCATGGCATTTCTCCTTCTGGAACGCCATCTGAGACTTGGATCTTTCCAGTAGTGAAGAGTTAGATCTAATGGTAAAGTGTCTTGGGAACGAGTATGCAGAACATGCCAAAAGAATCAGAAACATTAACATAAAGTACCCACACACAGGCCTTCGTTTGGTGTGGGACAGACTTGATGAATGTTATGGGTCAGTAGGAGCTATAGAAAATACTTTGTATAAAAGAATTGATGATTTTCCCAAAATAGTGAATAAGGGTTATCAAAAGCTCAGGGAACTGAGTGACTTGTTAATGGAGGTACATGTTGCTCAGACAGAAGGAGACTGGGTTGGCTGTTATGATCTGGTAATTCAGTACCACAATGGACATAGAAGTCAGAGCACATACAGTGACCTGACAATAACCCAAAAACATAGAACGAGCTCTGAGACGTGGGAACTCTGCTGACCGCAATCCCTAATCCTCTCCAACCACACTAGAGGCAGCCGTGGATTGCGCCTAACGCTCCCTATGCAACTCGGCACAGCCTGAGAAACTAGCTAGCCTGAAGATAGATAATAAGCCTACCTTGCCTCAGAGAAATACCCCAAAGGAAAAGGCAGCCCCCACATATAATGACTGTGAGTTAAGATGAAAATACAAACGTAGAGATGAAATAGATTTAGCAAAGTGAGGCCCGACTTTCTGAACAGAGCGAGGATAGGAAAGGTAACTTTGCGGTCAACACAAAACCCTACAAACAACCACGCAAAGGGGGCAAAAAGACCCTCCGTACCGAACTAACGGCACGGAGGTACACCCTCTGCGTCCCAGAGCTTCCAGCAAGCAGGAAAAAACAAATAAGCAAGCTGGACAGAAAAAAACAGCAAACAAAAAGCAAAAGCGGAACTTAGCTATGCAGAGCAGCAGGCCACAGGAACGATCCAGGAGGAAACAGGTCCAATACTAGAACATTGACTGGAGGCCAGGATCAAAGCACTAGGTGGAGTTAAATAGAGCAGCACCTAACGACTTCACCACATCACCTGAGGAAGGAAACCCAGAAGCCGCAGTACCACTCTCCTCCACCAATGGAAGCTCACAGAGAGAATCAGCCGAAGTACCACTTGTGACCACAGGAGGGAGCTCTGCCACAGAATTCACAACAGTACCCCCCCTTGAGGAGGGGTCACCGAACCCTCACCAGAGCCCCCAGGACGACCAGGATGAGCCATATGAAAGGCACAAACAAGATCGGGAGCATGGACATCAGAGGCAAAGACCCAGGAATTATCTTCCTGAGCATAACCCTCCCACTTAACCAGATACTGGAGTTTCCGTCTTGAAACACGAGAATCCAAAATCTTCTCCACAATATACTCCAACTCCCCCTCCACCAAAACCGGGGCAGGAGGATCAACAGATGGAACCATAGGTGCCACGTATCTCCGCAACAATGACCTATGGAATATGTTATGAATGGAAAAAGAATCTGGAAGGGTCAGACGAAAAGACACAGGATTAAGAACCTCAGAAATCCTATACGGACCAATGAAACGAGGTTTAAACTTAGGAGAGGAAACCTTCATAGGAATATGACGAGAAGATAACCAAACCAAATCCCCAACACGAAGTCGGGAACCCACACAGCGTCTGCGATTAGCGAAACGTTGAGCCTTCTCCTGGGACAAGGTCAAATTGTCCACTACATGAGTCCAAATCTGCTGCAACCTGTCCACCACAGTATCCACACCAGGACAGTCCGAAGACTCAACCTGCCCTGAAGAGAAACGAGGATGGAACCCAGAGTTGCAGAAAAACGGCGAAACCAAGGTAGCCGAGCTGGCCCGATTATTAAGGGCGAACTCAGCCAAAGGCAAAAAGGACACCCAGTCATCCTGATCAGCAGAAACAAAGCATCTCAGATATGTTTCCAAGGTCTGATTGGTTCGTTCGGTCTGGCCATTAGTCTGAGGATGGAAAGCCGAGGAAAAAGACAAGTCAATGCCCATCCTAGCACAAAAGGCTCGCCAAAACCTTGAAACAAACTGGGAACCTCTGTCAGAAACGATATTCTCTGGAATGCCATGTAAACGAACCACATGCTGGAAGAACAATGGCACCAAATCAGAGGAGGAAGGTAATTTAGACAAGGGTACCAAATGGACCATCTTAGAGAAGCGATCACAAACCACCCAAATGACTGACATCTTTTGAGAGACGGGAAGATCAGAAATAAAATCCATAGAGATATGTGTCCAAGGCCTCTTCGGGACCGGCAAGGGCAAAAGCAACCCACTGGCACGAGAACAGCAGGGCTTAGCACGAGCACAAATCCCACAGGACTGCACAAAAGAACGCACATCCCGCGACAGAGATGGCCACCAAAAGGATCTAGCCACTAACTCTCTGGTACCAAAGATTCCAGGATGACCAGCCAACACCGAACAATGAACCTCAGAGATAACTTTATTCGTCCACCTATCAGGGACAAACAGTTTCTCCGCTGGGCAACGATCAGGTTTATTAGCCTGAAATTTTTGCAGCACCCGCCGCAAATCAGGGGAGATGGCAGACACAATTACTCCCTCTTTGAGAATACCCGCCGGCTCAGATAAACCCGGAGAGTCGGGCACAAAACTCCTAGACAGAGTATCCGCCTTCACATTTTTAGAGCCCGGAAGGTACGAAATCACAAAATCAAAACGGGCAAAAAACAGCGACCAACGAGCCTGTCTAGGATTCAACCGCTTGGCAGACTCGAGATAAGTCAAGTTCTTATGATCAGTCAAGACCACCACGCGATGCTTAGCTCCTTCAAGCCAATGACGCCACTCCTCGAATGCCCACTTCATGGCCAGCAACTCTCGATTGCCAACATCATAATTTCGCTCAGCAGGCGAAAACTTCCTGGAAAAGAAGGCGCATGGTTTCATCACCGAGCAATCAGAACTTCTCTGCGACAAAACAGCCCCTGCTCCAATTTCAGAAGCATCAACCTCGACCTGGAATGGAAGCGAAACATCTGGTTGACACAACACAGGGGCAGAAGAAAAACGACGCTTCAACTCTTGAAAAGCTTCCACAGCAGCAGAAGACCAATTGACCACATCAGCACCCTTCTTGGTCAAATCGGTCAATGGTTTAGCAATACTAGAAAAATTGCAGATGAAGCGACGATAAAAATTAGCAAAGCCCAGGAACTTTTGCAGACTTTTCAGAGATGTCGGCTGAGTCCAATCATGGATGGCTTGGATCTTAACAGGGTCCATCTCGATAGTAGAAGGGGAAAAGATGAACCCCAAAAATGAAACCTTCTGAACACCAAAGAGACACTTAGATCCCTTCACAAACAAAGAATTAGCACGCAGGACCTGAAACTCCATTCTGACCTGCTTCACATGAGACTCCCAATCATCCGAGAAGATCAGAATGTCATCCAAGTACACAATCAGGAATTTATCCAGGTACTCTTGGAAGATGTCATGCATAAAGGACTGAAACACTGATGGAGCATTGGCAAGTCCGAATGGCATTACTAGATACTCAAAATGGCCCTCGGGCGTATTAAATGCAGTTTTCCATTCATCGCCTCGCTTAATTCGCACAAGATTATACGCACCACGAAGATCTATCTTGGTGAACCAACTAGCCCCCTTAATCCGAGCAAACAAATCAGATAACAATGGCAAGGGGTACTGAAATTTAACCGTGATCTTATTTAGGAGGCGGTAATCTATACAAGGTCTCAGCGAACCATCCTTCTTGGCCACAAAAAAGAACCCTGCTCCTAATGGCGACGATGACGGGCGAATATGCCCCTTCTTCAAGGACTCCTTCACGTAACTCCGCATAGCGGCGTGCTCAGGCACAGATAAATTAAACAGTCGACCCTTTGTGAATTTACTACCAGGAATCAAATCGATAGCACAATCACAATCCCTATGCGGAGGTAGGGTATCGGACTTGGGCTCATCAAATACATCCCGGTAATCAGACAAGAACTCTGGAACCTCAGAAGGGGTGGATGACGAAATAGACAGAAATGGGACATCACCATGTACCTCCTGAGAACCCCAGCTGGACACAGACATGGATTTCCAATCTAATACTGGATTATGGACTTGTAGCCATGGCAACCCCAACACGACCACATCATGCAGATTATGCAACACCAGAAAGCGAATAACCTCCTGATGTGCAGGAGCCATGCAAATGGTCAGCTGGGTCTAGTACTGAGGCTTATTCTTGGCCAAAGGCGTAGCATCAATTCCTCTCAATGGAATAGGACACTGCAAGGGCTCCAAGAAAAACCCACAATGCCTAACATACTCCAAGTCCATCAAATTCAGGGCAGCGCCTGAATCCACAAATGCCATGACAGAATAAGATGACAAAGAGCAGATCAAGGTAACGGACAAAAGAAATTTTGACTGTACCGTACCAATGGTGGCAGACCTAGCGAACCGCTTAGTGCGCTTAGGACAATCAGAGATAGCATGAGTGGAATCACCACAGTAGAAACACAGCCCATTCTGACGTCTGTGTTCTTGCCGTTCAACTCTGGTCAAAGTCCTATCGCACTGCATAGGCTCAGGTTTATGCTCAGATAATACCGCCAAATGGTGCACAGATTTACGCTCACGCAAGCGTCGACCGATTTGAATGGCCAAAGACATAGACTCATTCAGACCAGCAGGCATAGGAAATCCCACCATGACATCCTTAAGGGCTTCAGAGAGACCTTTTCTGAAAATAGCTGCGAGCGCACCTTCATTCCATTGAGTGAGTACGGACCACTTTCTAAATTTCTGACAATATACCTCTATCTCATCCTGACACTGTCACAGAGTCAGTAAATTTTTCTCTGCCTGAT
The DNA here is from genome assembly GCF_032444005.1 of Ranitomeya imitator. NCBI lineage: Eukaryota > Metazoa > Chordata > Amphibia > Anura > Dendrobatidae > Ranitomeya > Ranitomeya imitator. Next base: position 556,202,075 of record NC_091282.1, on the reverse strand, counting down.
CCACTGAATTAGGTTCATCGTACAGCAATCCGAGCGCCAGGAAAAACGCATCAACATTACATAATGCAGGATCTCCTGGCGCAAGAGAAAATGCCCAGTCCTGAGGGTCGCCACGTAAAAAAGAAATAATGATCCTAACTTGTTGAACTGGGTCACCAGAGGAGCGAGGTTTCAAAGCCAGAAATAGTTTACAATTATTTTTGAAACTAAGAAACTTAGTTCTATCTCCAAAAAACAAATCAGGAATAGGTATTCTAGGTTCTAACATAGATTTCTGATCAATAGTGTCTTGAATCTTTTGTACTCTTGCCGTGAGCTGATCCACACATGAAGACAGACCTTTAATGTCCATCGCTACACCTGTGTCCTGAACCACCCAAATGTCTAGGGGAAAAAAAAGGCAAAACACAGTGCAGAGAAAAAAAATGGTCTCAGAACTTCTTTTCTCCCTCTATTGAGAATCATTAGTACTTTGGGCCTCCAGTACTGTTATGATCTGGTAATTCAGTACCACAATGGACATAGAAGTCAGAGCACATACAGTGACCTGACAATCACCCAAAAACATAGAACGAGCTCTGAGACGTGGGAACTCTGCTGCCCGCAATCCCTAATCCTCTCCAACCACACTAGAGGCAGCCGTGGATTGCGTCTAACGCTCCCTATGCAACTCGGCACAGCCTGAGAAACTAGCTAGCCTGAAGATAGAAAATAAGCCTACCTTGCCTCAGAGAAATACCCCAAAGGAAAAGGCAGCCCCCACATATAATGACTGTGAGTTAAGATGAAAAGACAAACGTAGAGATGAAATAGATTTAGCAAAGTGAGGCCCGACTTTCTGAACAGAGCGAGGATAGGAAAGGTAACTTTGCGGTCAACACAAAACCCTACAAACAACCACGCAAAGGGGGCAAAAAGACCCTCCGTACCGAACTAACGGCACGGAGGTACACCCTCTGCGTCCCAGAGCTTCCAGCAAGCAGGAAAAAACAAATAAGCAAGCTGGACAGAAAAAAACAGCAAACAAAAAGCAAAAGCGGAACTTAGCTATGCAGAGCAGCAGGCCACAGGAACGATCCAGGAGGAAACAGGTCCAATACTAGAACATTGACTGGAGGCCAGGATCAAAGCACTAGGTGGAGTTAAATAGAGCAGCACCTAACGACTTCACCACATCACCTGAGGAAGGAAACCCAGAAGCCGCAGTACCACTCTCCTCCACCAATGGAAGCTCACAGAGAGAATCAGCCGAAGTACCACTTGTGACCACAGGAGGGAGCTCTGCTACAGAATTCACAACAGTTGGCGTTCCTGGACACTGCCCAATCGAACTACCCAATTGTTCAAAAGTTCCCTTACAACCTACAAGAGAAGTGAGTCAGTCATGGGTCCCATTACAAACAGACTCATAAGGTATCATTTCCCTCTTTCAGGGTGTTCGTAGACTTTATTGCTCAGCAGGCAAGAGTTAGAAATGACCCCAGTTTGGATTTTGCTATGTTATGTACCACTGCCCCTGGTGTCAAACCCTGTAAAACACCAGTGACAGTCCACAAAAATAATGTTGCCTCCACGGGGTTTCCTTACAGGGCAAGTAAGTCTTTTCCAGAGGAAGACAAACCTCAGGATATCAGAAAACACTACCCCCTACACAAGAAACCACATCCTCTGCTAAAATGTAGAGCCTTCAGGGAGAAGTCACTGGAAGACCACAAAGGTTTCCTCAAAGAAAGCAAGATATGTTTCAGATGCTGTGCAATGACCTCACCCTTCACCAAGAACTGTGAAACCAGTGTGAAATGCAAAGAATATGGTAGCATTGAGCACAACACAGCCTTACACCCTGGACCACCCTCAGGGGTATCATCGCAAGTAAAAGTGTAGTGAAAGGCTGATGGACACTCACGTAGATACCCCAGTAGTCACTTCTCAGTGTACAGTGAGCCACCGGGATAAGGCAATCAAGGTATATGCAATCTTGGACGATCAGAGCAACAGGTATCTAGCCAAGTTCTTTCTCTTCAACACTTTCAATATTGCTGGCCCCGGTTCTTCTTACTCCTTATACTGTCAAGACAGCAGGGAGAAAAGCAACCGGATTAAAAGTAGAGTCTATAGACGGTCGAACCTGCTTAGCCTTGCCTTCAATACTGGAGTGCAACCAGATTCCTGACAATAGGTCAGAGATACCTACGCCAAAGGTAGCAGCTCACCATTCCCATCTGTAGCGTATTGTAAACCTGGTACTGGACCAAGAAGCTCCAATTGTCTTACTCCTCGGAAGAGACATTCTATGAGTCCATAAAGCTAGAGGACAGATTAACGGTATACAGAATGCCTCATATGCACAGAGACTTGACCTGGGATGGGTCATTTTAGGAGACTTCTGTTTAGGTGGAGCACACAAGCCATCCTCAGTCAACAGTATGCTCACCAATACTTTTGAAAATGGACGTCCATCTCTATTTCAGCCATGCAAGAGTAGCTTCCTGATAAAATAGTTGCTACGCAATGCTCCTCTACCTTGTCCGTTAGCTGATCGTTCCAGTGAAGAGAACGCATGTGATGGCGAGCAAGATCATATAGGGTGCACAGTTTTTCACAGGACAAGAGAAGACAACAAGTTAGCAATGTCCATGGAAGACAGACTGTTTTTGGACATCATGGATCGAGAGATAGTAAGAGATGAGTCAAAGAGTTGGATCGCACCTCTACCATTTAAACCCTAGAGGCAACGCTTACCCAACAACAGAGAACTAGTCTACGGTCGATTTATCTCCCTCAAATGCAAACTCCAAAAGGCACTTCATTGCCTTCATGGAGAGAATATTTCAGAATGGCCATGCAGAAATTGCACCTGTACTTCAAGATTCCAAGGAATGTTGGTACTTACCCATTTTCGGAGTGTATCATCCTAAGAAACCTGGTCAGATAAGAGTTGCATTTGACTCAAGCTTCAAATACGACAGTGTCTCACTAAATGATGTCTTTCTGTCTTGCCCAGACCTCAATAACAGACTTCTAGGAGTACTTTTTCGCTTCCGCAGAGATGTAGTGGTATTTATGGCTGATATACCACAGATGTTTCACTGCTTCCTTGTCAAAGAAGATAGAAACTTCTTGAAGCTCTTCTGGTACCGAGATAATGACCCCTACAAAGACATCGTGGAGTATCAGATGAGAGTGCACATCTTTGGGAAGAGCCCTTCCCCTGCTGCCGCCATCTATAGCCATAAACATTCAGCCAGAGAGGGTGAAGCAAAGTTCGGGTCGGATGTTAGATTGTTTGTGGAAAAGGATTTCTACATGTACAACTGCTTGAAATCCACACCCACGGATTCAATTGGCAATCGGTCTCCTAAAATGGGCACAAAAAAAAATGCTTGCATTGTCCAATTTGAGGTTGCACAAAATCGCTTCCAACAGCCAAAAAATGATGGCAGCTTTTCCCTCTCAAGATCACTCAACTGATTTAAAAGACTGGAATTAACCCTGCTGTTCTGTTGGTCAAAAATGACCGACTTTGAACTTCAATATTCTTTAAAATATTCAAGATGCGGCTCTGAAACCCGTGGCCGACCGACCCATCCTCATTTAAGTCAATCAACCACAAGTTTCAGAACCGCATCTTGAACACCCCAAAAAATACCAAAGTTCAAAATAGGTTTTCCCAGACCGAACAGAACAGCAGGGTTAAACACAGACTCCCTTCCCATGTAGCGGGATTTGAAGAGGGATGCATTTACCTTTCAGATCAGCGAAGGAGAGAAACCCTTCACACGTAGAGGAGTCCTGTCTATGATAAACAGCTTGTAGGATCCTCTAGGATTTGTAACCCCTGTAACTATCCAAGGTAAAATGATGTTGAGAGACTTCACCCAGACAGACTTAGTATGGATCGTCCCTTTACCAACGTCATACTGGATGTATTCAGGCCATGGTATGTGGTTGCACGGCACACTAGAAGAGTCCAAGCCAGCGCAAAATGCTTGACATAGGGTATACGTGAGTTCCGTGACCTGGAAAAAAATTACCCCAACCCCCTTAAACAGATCTCTTAACAATCTAAAGAATAAACTTCTAACGTACTCAAAACAGCAGACGGAGACATATGTTGGATTTAATTGGCCACAGCAGCCATTTTATTAAATAAAAGATAACAGAACTTTTATGACAACCCAGAATAGGAGGGGCGGTCCTCGAAGCCCCAAAGTTATAAAAAACTCAGTATCCCAAAAACTCCACAATGTTCAGCCCAGGATGAGTCTTACCCCCAGCCGTAAAGCACCAGCTCAGGGATAGATAACAACCAATCCTGGTCCACCGAACCCACCCCCATGCCAGGGGTCCATAAATCCACCTCACGCGGAATAACCGTACCGCGCCTTGTTAAATTCTCTCATGGAGTGTCCAGGACCTCTCAAGATCCCCACCCCATTGAACCACGATTTACCATTTCCACCGACTTCGAGGACCTCCACCCCCGCCAACTGCCGTGACAATACCCTGACAGCATTCACATAACAAAATAAATACATTTAGACGCCTCTTAAAACAATACTCCAAAAGCCCACATATGCCGACTTCACCCCCCCCATTACCCTAACCAAAAAAGGGAGGGTGGGCGGGAGATTCCTCACTTGTCACGCAGGCACCTAAAATGGATGCCTGCGTGAGGAGCGTGCCCCTTTTTATGTGCCCCCTCCCCACAGTCCCCTAGTTCCACCCCTTATTTTCAAAAAATGCCCCTAAAGCCACCCCTCAAGTTCCCAGTTAACCCCTTACCACCGTATCCCTTCTAACTGCTCCAGCTCCCCAGGTCCCACGTAACCCCGTCATGGCGGCCTCCCTTTACGTGCCGTGGGCCCCCAGTACGGCCTTTCTGGACAGTTATGTTCACCTGTATGTCCATCAGAGCAGTCTAGATAGAAGTAATTGAATGCATGGACACTTCAAGCTTCATAAATGCACTCCGACATTTCATTGCCATCAGAGGCCCCATGAAGCACATTTGCTCTGACAGAGGCACAAATTTTGTAGGAGCAGTGAAAGAACTTCAAATTCCGTCCAACTTAGACACTACTAGTGTAGAAAGATACTTGAGTGAGCAGCGATGCACCTGGACCTTCAATCTACCACACTCTTCTCACATGGGAGGTGCTTAGGAGAGGATGATAGGAATAGCACATAGAATCTTAGACCCTGTCTTCTTGCAAGCTGGTAGTACAAGACTCACACATGAAAGTTTGACGACCAGAAGAAGAATCCAATTTCACCTGTCAGAAGTGTAGACTAGTGGCCCTTTTAGAAGAAAAGGTGCGGGGTCTGGAAGAAAGAATAGCAACTTTGAAACTCATCAAAGAGAATGAAGACTTTCTAGACAGAACAGAAGCATCTCTACTGGTCACAGAAGGTGCAAAAAGTGTCAGAGAACCTCCAAAAGCAGATGAGTGGAAGCATGTGACCAAAAGAAGCAAGAAGACCATGGAGAAATCACCAACCACACAACTGAAGAACCGATATCAAATCTTTGTAGAGGATGAAGATGGCACACCTAAGAATGAAGCAATACCAGCAAGCAAAAAAGAAAAGGGCACACAGCAACAAGTGACAGCAAAAAGTACAGCCAAGAAGCAACGAAGAGTGGTGGTGGTGGGAGACTCACTACTGAGAGGCACCGAAGCAGCCATCTGCAGACCGGACATAACTGCAAGAGAAGTATGCTGCCTTCCAGGTGCGATGATCAAGGATGTGACCGATAGGATACCAAAGCTCTTCAGCTCCAAGGACGTCCACCCATTTCTTCTGATACATGTTGGCACCAATGACACGGCAAGGAAGGACCTACCGACAATCTGCAAGGACTTTGAAGAGTTGGGGAAGAAAGTAAAGGAACTGGATGCACAGGTAGTTTTTTCTTCTATCCTTCCAGTAGACGGGCATGGCACCAGGAGATGGAACAGGATCCTTGATGCAAACAACTGGCTAAGACGATGGTGCAGACAACAAGGATTTGGATTCCTGGACCACGGTGTGAATTACTGGTATGATGGACTCCTCGCCAGAGACGGACTACACCTCAACAAACCTGGGAAACACACATTCGCCAGAAGACTCGCTACACTCATCAGGAGGGCGTTAAACTAGAAGAAGAGGGGACGGGAAGAAAAACATTAGACTCGAACAAAGACGACCCAGGAAAACATACTCAGAAGGGAGGTAAGAACATTTCTAAAACAATCCACAGTGAGGAGATTGGAACAAAACAAAATCCTCTAAACTGCATGCTCGCAAACGCCAGAAGCCTGACAAACAAGATGGAAGAACTAGAAGCAGAAATATCTACAGGTAACTTTGACATAGTGGGAATAACCGAGACATGGTTAGATGAAAGCTATGACTGGGCAGTTAACTTACAGGGTTACAGTCTGTTTAGAAAGGATCGTAAAAATCGGAGAGGAGGAGGGGTTTGTCTCTATGTAAAGTCTTGTCTAAAGTCCACTTTAAGGGAGGATATTAGCGAAGGGAATGAGGATGTCGAGTCCATATGGGTTGAAATTCATGGAGGGAAAAATGGTAACAAAATTCTCATTGGGGTCTGTTACAAACCCCCAAATATAACAGAAAGCATGGAAAGTCTACTTCTAAAGCAGATAGATGAAGCTGCAACCCATAATGAGGTCCTGGTTATGGGGGACTTTAACTACCCGGATATTAACTGGGAAACAGAAACCTGTGAAACCCATAAAGGCAACAGGTTTCTGCTAATAACCAAGAAAAATTATCTTTCACAATTGGTGCAGAATCCAACCAGAGGAGCAGCACTTTTAGACCTAATACTATCTAATAGACCTGACAGAATAACAAATCTGCAGGTGGTTGGGCATTTAGGAAATAGCGACCACAATATTGTGCAGTTTCACCTGTCTTTCACTAGGGGGACTTGTCAGGGAGTCACAAAAACATTGAACTTTAGGAAGGCAAAGTTTGAACAGCTTAGAGATGCCCTTAATCTGGTAGACTGGGACAATATCCTCAGAAATGAGAATACAGATAATAAATGGGAAATGTTTAAGAACATCCTAAATAGGCAGTGTAAGCGGTTTATACCTTGTGGGAATAAAAGGACTAGAAATAGGAAAAACCCAATGTGGCTAAACAAAGAAGTAAGACAGGCAATTAACAGTAAAAAGAAAGCATTTGCACTACTAAAGCAGGATGGCACCATTGAAGCTCTAAAAAACTATAGGGAGAAAAATACTTTATCTAAAAAACTAATTAAAGCTGCCAAAAAGGAAACAGAGAAGCACATTGCTAAGGAGAGTAAAACTAATCCCAAACTGTTCTTCAACTATATCAATAGTAAAAGAATAAAAACTGAAAATGTAGGCCCCTTAAAAAATAGTGAGGAAAGAATGGTTGTAGATGACGAGGAAAAAGCTAACATATTAAACACCTTCTTCTCCACGGTATTCACGGTGGAAAATGAAATGCTAGGTGAAATCCCAAGAAACAATGAAAACCCTATATTAAGGGTCACCAATCTAACCCAAGAAGAGGTGCGAAACCGGCTAAATAAGATTAAAATAGATAAATCTCCGGGTCCGGATGGCATACACCCACGAGTACTAAGAGAACTAAGTAATGTAATAGATAAACCATTATTTCTTATTTTTAGTGACTCTATAGCGACAGGGTCTGTTCCGCAGGACTGGCGCATAGCAAATGTGGTGCCAATATTCAAAAAGGGCTCTAAAAGTGAACCTGGAAATTATAGGCCAGTAAGTCTAACCTCTATTGTTGGTAAAATATTTGAAGGGTTTCTGAGGGATGTTATTCTGGATTATCTCAATGAGAATAACTGTTTAACTCCATATCAGCATGGGTTTATGAGAAATCGCTCCTGTCAAACCAATCTAATCAGTTTTTATGAAGAGGTAAGCTATAGGCTGGACCACGGTGAGTCATTGGACGTGGTATATCTCGATTTTTCCAAAGCGTTTGATACCGTGCCGCACAAGAGGTTGGTACACAAAATGAGAATGCTTGGTCTGGGGGAAAATGTGTGTAAATGGGTTAGTAACTGGCTTAGTGATAGAAAGCAGAGGGTGGTTATAAATGGTATAGTCTCTAACTGGGTCGCTGTGACCAGTGGGGTACCGCAGGGGTCGGTATTGGGACCTGTTCTCTTCAACATATTCATTAATGATCTGGTAGAAGGTTTACACAGTAAAATATCGATATTTGCAGATGATACAAAACTATGTAAAGCAGTTAATACAAGAGAAGATAGTATTCTGCTACAGATGGATCTGGATAAGTTGGAAACTTGGGCTGAAAGGTGGCAGATGAGGTTTAACAATGATAAATGTAAGGTTATACACATGGGAAGAGGGAATCAATATCACCATTACACACTGAACGGGAAACCACTGGGTAAATCTGACAGGGAGAAGGACTTGGGGATCCTAGTTAATGATAAACTTACCTGGAGCAGCCAGTGCCAGGCAGCAGCTGCCAAGGCAAACAGGATCATGGGGTGCATTAAAAGAGGTCTGGATACACATGATGAGAGCATTATACTGCCTCTGTACAAATCCCTAGTTAGACCGCACATGGAGTACTGTGTCCAGTTTTGGGCACCGGTGCTCAGGAAGGATATAATGGAACTAGAGAGAGTACAAAGGAGGGCAACAAAATTAATAAAGGGGATGGGAGAACTACAATACCCAGATAGATTAGCGAAATTAGGATTATTTAGTCTAGAAAAAAGACGACTGAGGGGCGATCTAATAACCATGTATAAGTATATAAGGGGACAATACAAATATCTCGCTGAGGATCTGTTTATACCAAGGAAGGTGACGGGCACAAGGGGGCATTCTTTGCGTCTGGAGGAGAGAAGGTTTTTCCACCAACACAGAAGAGGATTCTTTACTGTTAGGGCAGTGAGAATCTGGAATTGCTTGCCTGAGGAGGTGGTGATGGCGAACTCAGTCGAGGGGTTCAAGAGAGGCCTGGATGTCTTCCTGGAGCAGAACAATATTGTATCATACAATTAGGTTCTGTAGAAGGACGTAGATCTGGGTATTTATTATGATGGAATATAGGCTGAACTGGATGGACAAATGTCTTTTTTCGGCCTTACTAACTATGTTACTATGTTACTATGTTACATTGTTGGCAGACGTTTCGGCCATCATATATGCCAGACCATTGATTGCACTTCTAGTGACTTTGGAGATCCGACCATTCTCACTCCCACCATGTTACTTACTCAGAAAACTAGCGCTCTCACGACTCCACTTGGAGAATTCAGCAACAAGGACCTCTACAGACATCAATGGAGAAAAGTACAAAGTCTCTCCAATACCTTCTGGGACAGATGGAGAAAGCAGTATCTCTCAATCTTACAGTCTAGGAAGAAGTGGCAGATCGACAAACCGAAAATCAAACCCGGTGATGTTGTACTCATGAAAGACAGCCAGTCACAACAAAATGAGTGGCCACTAGGCCTCATCACCAAAGTATTCTCAAGCAAGGATGGAAAAGTGCGCAAGGTCGAGGTCAAAGTGTTGAAGGCTGCGGAGAGTAAACTATTCCTCAGACCAGCTGCATAACTAGATTTATTGTTTTCATCAAAAGTGTAAGTGGCATCAGTTGATGCTAAGCGGAGAGTGTTCTGCCCTCTGAATAGAGGCCATATGTTCCTATTTATGTGCTGGTTTGTTTGCGTTATAGCACCATCTAGTGGTGGCTGAATTTATAGCCTGTGTCTTTAATAGCAGATAGAGTGTTGCATTGTGGGATTAAAGTAAGGTATGTTGGGTAGAAGAAACTCCATTTTCTTCTGTGTTACTTCCTGGGACACATATGTTTATTTGTCCTCCTGTAACTGCTGCAACTTGAGTTTGCTATCCTGGTAAAGCATATCTGGTAAGATTAATATCTCTGTTCTTGCAATGCAGTATTGTACAGAAATGTGATTAACTGTGTAGCAGCCAGTACAAAGGAGATGTCATTATTAGAGATCTGTGTATTTCCATGTTAAAGTTTGCATCGTACTGTATACTTTCCTGTTAATTGTAAAGTATCAGCTGTGTGATTATTTGCACAATACTTACATATGTTGTTTGTGTTCTTATAGTTTTACCGCATGTTCTATACCTGTTCACCAATAAACAAGTTAGACTACAGAGAATGGTCTGCTTATTTTTGAAAACAGAAGTGGTTTATGCTGTATGTTAGATTGCATACCGTATCAACGTGTATGAAGACAGAACAACAAACCTGCCAAGCAAGAACTGCCCACCAAAACTCTCAGCACCAGTAAGGAGGGCATTAATCGAAGAGGCAGCACAAAGAACAAAGGTAAACCTGAAGGAGCTGCAGAGTTCCCAAGCTCAGACTGGAGTATCTGATCATATGACCACAATAAGCAATACATTCAATAGAGATAGTCTTTATGGAAGAGTGGGCAGAAAAAAGGATTATTTACACATAAAAATTGCAAGACTCATTTTGAGTTTGCCAAAAGACATTTGGGAGACTTCCCAAATGTATGGACAAAGATGCTGTGGTTAGTTGAGATCAAAATTGAAATTTTGGACCATCAAGTTAAACGCTATGTCTGACGCCAAACCAACACAGCTCATCAGCTCAAGAACACGATCCCCACAGTGAAATATGGTGGTGGCAGCATTGGGCTATGGAGATGTTTTTCGGCAGCAGGGACACGAAAAATGGTCCAAGTTCAGGAGACAATGGATGGTGTGAAAAACAGGGATATTTTTAAGCAAAACCTGTTTCAGTCTGTCAGTGATTTGGGACTGTGACAGAGGTTCACCTTTCAATAAGACAATGATCCAAGGCATGCTGTTATAGGAACACTCGAGGGGTTTAATGGGAAATGTGCAAATGTTTTGAACTGGCCTAGTCAAAGCCCAGACTTTAATCCAATTGAGAATCTGTGCTCAGACTTGAAGATTGCTGTTCATCAGAGGAAACCATCTAACTTGAAGGAGCTGATACAGTTTTGCCTTGCGAATGTGCAAAAATCCCAATGGCAAGATGTGGAAAGCTCAGAGTCTTATCCAGAGCAAATTGCAGCTGTAATTGTTGCAAAAGAAGGCTCTACAAAGTACTGACTATTGCGACCGAGAGGACAGAAGAAATCGGACAGAGAGCGGACCCTTTGGGTCATGGCACTGAAGCTCCAACGGGCGAGCGAACCTGGGAGACCAGCCAATATATAGGGAGGAGCAGACCCGAAGAGTCAGATACTGCAACTGCTAGAAACCAAGAGGAATGGCTCAGAAGAGTAACTAAGGAAATACGGACAACAGAGAAATCCAGTCAAAAGGCGAGACAGAGAAACGAGGAAGAGTCAGATACGGGGCCAGAAGCACGCATGAAATGCACACGATAATCAGGCGTCACTGGTAGGGTGGAGACGCCAGATATACCTGATGCCAAAATCTGATTGGAAAGCAGGGACTGCTGGGAAGAAGCAGAAAGGGTTAATTAGAACAAGGAGTCCGTGCCCTTAAGCACCTGAATGGAGCAGAGACTGACCGAGAGAATGCAGGAAGAGAAGCACCATGCTGAACCCCCTAGTGGCAGAAGAAGGGAACAGAGAACCAGAGAGACGTCTGGAGCGAGGAGGAGCCAGCCGCACAGGAAGCTTGGGAGCAGCGGCGGCAGCAGCCGTAATGGATGGGAGGACAGTGAGGCGACGAGAGCGGCGAGGAGGAAGTGAAGCAACGGACATCGCAGCAGAACCTGCAGCGGACACGGCTGCGAGCAAGGAGGAGCCGGCGCGACACCTGGAGAGGTAAGTAGAAGGAACATTTGTAACACTAACTTTATGTGGGGAGGTATGGTTATGTACACTGACATTTTCAGTTATTTTGTTTTATTTGTTGTTTGTTTCGCAAATAAAAAGAAAACCAAATGTTCACAGTTGTAGACATGTTCTTTACATGAAGTGATGCAAACCCTCAAAAAACCCCAGTGGAATTACGGGTTGTGAGCTGGCAAAACACCAAAAATGCCATGGGGGGTGAATACTTTTGCAAGCCACTGTATGTTGATGCCCATTTGGACAGTTGGGCTTTCCTAAGGATTGTAGCCATTTCTTCATGGCCACTGTTAACCCTATGAGATAATTACATTTTGAGCACAGCAATGAATCATATCGTTTTGGATTGGTTCTAGGAACATGCCAGCACAATTTCCTTACCTCCCTTCACACTGCCCAGATTCTAATCCTTTAGATCAGAGGTAGACAATTAAATTTCCTGAGTGACTGTTGTGGAGGGCTGAACTAATAGGCTGAAATTAATTCTGCACAATATTAATATTAAGACCTATAGAGAAAGGGAGTATAACTCCCCCAAATAATGAATAATCAAAATACCGCAACTAATGAAACAAATATAAACTTTATTGCACAATACAAAAACATATATAAAAATTCAGTGAGAATGACAGGAAGTGGTGATGACACAACAATCGGAAGCAGCAGTACCATATAATCAAAATATCTGCACTATGTAGCATAAAAGAGGCGCTGTGCATACATTGCACCCCATGAAGTACAAAGGCCTGTATGGCGTGTTCGTACTACCAGTCTCCTACAAAAGCAAGAGACATAGCAATGCCTAATTCCAGGCTAAATCACAGTAAAACCGGTATGTAAGCTATAATAGTAAAGTGCAAGAGTGCATATAGAAAACGCTAACCATAGTGCTTACAAATGTGGGTATGGTATCCGCTGGGTCGGTAGCCCCGATGCACATTTCGCTTATCTAGCTTCCTCGGGAGGCTTGTGTCTTTCTCTATAGGTCTTAATGATTATGGGAGTTGTCCTGCTTTCCAGTATCAAATTTGGCATCCGCACGCTGGTAGGGTGTTAGTGGGTGTTACAAATAATGTCGGTCTATGTTCAATGCAACATTAATATTAGCATATCAATTACAATTGTAATTATTATTTGACACTGGGTGAAATAAGTATTAAACACATCATAGATTTTCCATGTAACTATATTTCTAAAGTTGCTATTGACATGAAATTCTTACCAGATGTTGGAAACAACACATCCAATTTACACAGGCAAAAAAATCAAACCACAGATGTCCATAAATTTAACCTGACAGGTCCCCCATTCCATCCAACCCATGATGTTTGACTGTTGCTAAATACTCTGCCTAACCAGCCTTTTACAGTATTTAACACCTAGGCCCATGCATAAAAAAGTCTTTAGAATCTATGCATTCCTATGTTAATTAGACCTTTGGTGTACGCTTCCCAGCTTCAGAGGAGCATTGCGCATGTTCAGAAGTGAGGAAGACACTTCTGCAACCAATGCCATTAGTATGTTTTGCAAGAATAAGGTTGCAAAGGACTTGAGCCTTCACATAGCCTCTTATATACAGTATGATCCACCACATAGCCCATTTATGCAGTATAAACCCCCACATAGCCTCGTATATACAGTATGTGTGCCCCCACATCGCCACTTAAATACAGTATGAGCCCCATATAGCCTACTAAATACAGTATGAGTCCCCAAATAGCCCCTATAAAAAGTATGTACCTCCTTATAGCCTCATAAATACAGTGTGATCCCCCACATAATCTCCTATGTAAAGTATGAGACCCCACATAAACCCCAATATAGTGTAAGCCCCCACATAGCCTCCAATATACAATATGAATTAACACATGTGGAATTATATACTTAACAAAAAAGTGTGAAATAACTGAAATTATGTGTTATATTCTAGGTTCTTCAAAGTAGCCACCTTTTGCTTTGATGACTGCTTTGCCCACTCTTGGCATTCTCTTGATAAGCTTCAAGAGGTAGTCACCGGGAATGGTCTTCCAACAATCTTGAAGGAGTTACCAGAGATGCTTAGCACGTGTTAGCCCTTTTGCCTTCACTCTGCAGTCCAACTCTCCCCAAACCATCTCGATTGGGTTCAGGTCTGGTGACTGTGGAGGCCAGGTCATCTGGCGTAGCACCCAATCACTCTCCTTCTTTGTCAAATAGCCCTTACAGAGCCTGGAGTTGTATTTGGGGTCATTGTCCTGTTGAAAAATAAATGATGGTCCAACTAAACGCAAACCTGATGGAATAGCATGCCGCTGCAAGATGCTGTGGTAGCCATGCTGGTTCAGTATGCCTTCAGTTTTGAATAAATCCCCAACAGTGTCACCAGCAAAGCACCCCCACACCATCACACCTCCTCCTCCATGCGTCACGGTGGGAACCAGGCATGTAGAGTCCATCCATTCGCCTTTTCTTCGTCGCACAAAGACACAGTGGTTGGAACCAAAGATCTCAAATTTGGACTCATCAGACCAAAGCACAGATTTCCACTGGTCTAATGTCCATTCCTTGTGTTCTTTAGCCCAAACAAGTCTCTTCTGCTTGTTGCCTGTCCTTACCAGTGGTTTCCTAGCAGCTATTTTACCATGAAGGTCTGCTGCACAAAGTCCCTTCTTAACAGTTGTTGTAGAGATGTGTCTGCTGCTAGATCTCTGTGTGGCATTGACCTGGTCTCTAATCTGAGCTGCTGTTAACCTGCGATTTCTGAGGCTGGTGACTTGGATAAACTTATCCTCAGAAGCAGAGGTCACTCTTGGTCTTCCTTTCCTGGGGTGGTCCTCATGTGAGCCAGTTTCTTTGCAGCGTTTGATGGTTTTTGCCACTGCACCTGGGGACACTTTAAAAGTTTGCCCAATTTTTTGAACTGACTGACCTTCATTTCTTAAAATAATGATGACCACTCGTTTTTCTTTACTTAGCTGCTTTTTTCTTGCTATAGTACAAATTCTAACAGTCTATTCAGTAGGACTATCAGCTGTGTATCCACCAGACTTCTGCACAACACAACTGATGGTCCCAACCCCATTTATAAGGCAAGAAATCCCACTTATTAAACCTGACAGGGCACACATGTGAAGTGAAAACCATTCCCGGTGACTACCTCTTGAAGCTCATAAAGAGAATACCAAGAGTGTGCAAAGCAGTCATCAAAGCAAAAGGTGGCTACTTTGAAGAGCCTAGAATATAAGACATAATTTCAGTTGTTTCACGCTTTTTTGTTAAGTATATAATTCCACATGTGTTAATTCATAGTTTTGATGCCTTCAGTGTGAATGTACAATTTTCATAGTCATGAAAATATAGAACAATCTTTAAATGAGAATATGTGTCCAAACTTTTTTTCTGTACTGTATATACCTCAAATGACGGGAAGGGATTAAAGGAAATCTGTCACCCCAAAATTCGCCTATAACCTAAGACCACCGACATCAGGGGCTTATCTACAGCATTCTGTAGATAAGCCCCTTATGTAACCTGAAAGATAAGAAAAACAAGTTAGATTATACTCACCCAGGGGCGGTCCCAGAGCGGGCCAGTCCAATGGGCATCGCGTGTCATGATCTGGTGGCCTAGGAGCAGCATGAGACGGATTCTGGAGAAGGTGGTCCCTGTATTGACCGCAAACCCTGAACCTAGCAGCGCAACTAGAAGTAGCCGTGGGGGGTACCTAACACTCCCTAGACCCCTCGACACAGCCTAAGAACTAACTACCCCTAAAGACAGAAACAGGAAACCTATCTTGCCTCAGAGAAAATCCCCAAAGGATAGATAGCCCCCCACAAATATTGACGGTGAGAGGAGAGGGAAATAACATACGCAGACATGAAATCAGAATTTAGCATAGGAGGCCATACTAGCTAAAAAGAAAGAATAGAACAGAGTACTATGCGGTCAGTATTAAAACACTAGAAAATATCCACCACAGAAAATACAAATCACCACATCTGACTAAAGACATGGAGGGTATATCTGCATCTCCAGAGACACAGCTTGGCTGCAAAAAATCCTTCACAGACAAAGCTGGACAAGACAAACATGAAAATGCACAGAACTATAAGGTCCACAGCAGGTGGACAGCAAAATCAAAGCCAGGACTTATCTTTGTAGAAAAGCACAACAAACAGGGGAGACCAGAAGGGAAGTGAATCCTCCAAAAACAATGGACAACTGGCACTGACTAAAGGATAAAGCAGGACTTAAGTAGCCCAGCCCAAATTGCAAAAAATGGATACACCTGATAAATGCTGTGATCCAAGTACAGCAGCACTACCACTCATAACCACCGGAGGGAGCCCACGAGCAGAATTCACAACAGTGCCCCCCCTTGAGGAGGGGTCACCGAACCCTCACCAGAGCCCCCAGGCCGATAAGGACGAGCCAAATGAAAGGCACGAACCAAATCGTCAGCATGAACATCGGAGGCAACAACCCAAGAATTATCCTCCTGGCCATAACCCTTCCATTTGACCAGATACTGAAGCTTCCGCCTCAAAAAACGAGAATCCAAAATCTTCTCAACCACATACTCCAACTCCCCATCAATCAACACCGGGGCCGGAGGATCAGCAGAGGGAACAACGGGCACCACATACTTCCGCAACAAAGATCTATGGAACACATTATGGATGGAAAAAGAGGCTGGAAGGGCCAAACGAAAAGACACCGGATTGATAATCTCAGAAATCCTATAAGGACAAATAAACCGAGGCTTGAACTTAGGGGAAGAAACCTTCATAGGAACATGACGGGAAGACAACCAGACCAAATCCCCAACCCGAAGCCGGGAACCAACACACCGACGACGGTTAGCAAAACGCTGAGCCTCCTCCTGAGACAACACCAAATTGTCCACCACATGAGCCCAAATCCGCTGCAGCCTGTCAACCACTGAATCCACACCAGGACAATCAGAAGGCTCAACCTGCCCTGAAGAAAAACGAGGATGAAAACCAAAATTACAAAAAAAAGGCGAAACCAAGGTAGCAGAACTAGCCCGATTATTAAGGGCAAACTTGGCCAATGGCAAGAACGCCACCCAATCATCCTGATCAGCAGACACAAAGCATCTCAAATAAGTTTCCAAAGTCTGATTAGTTCGCTCCGTCTGGCCATTTGTCTGAGGAAGAAATGCAGAAGAAAAAGACAAATCAATGCCCAGCCTAGCACAAAAGGCCCGCCAAAACCTAGAAACAAACTGGGAACCTCTATCGGACACAATATTCTCCAGGATGCCATACAAACGAACCACATGCTGAAAAAACAACGGAACCAAATCAGAAGAGGAAGGCAATTTAGGCAAAGGTACCAAATGAACCATCTTAGAAAACCGGTCACAAACCACCCAGATAACCGACATCCTCTGGGAAACCGGAAGATCTGAAATAAAATCCATAGAAATATGCGTCCAAGGTCTCTCAGGGACCGGCAAAGGCAGAAGCAACCCACTAGCGCGGGAACAGCAAGGCTTAGCCCGCACACAAATCCCACAGGACTGCACAAAAGAACGCACATCCCGCGACAAAGAAGTCCACCAAAAGGACCTACCAACCAAATCTCTGGTACCAAAAATCCCAGGATGGCCAGCCAACACAGAACAATGAACCTCAGAAATCACTTTACTAGTCCATCTATAAGGAACAAACAGTTTCCCCACTGGACATCGGTCAGGTTTATTAGCCTGAAATTCCTGAAGAACCCGTCGTAAATCAGGGGAGATGGCAGAAAGAATCACCCCTTCCTTCAGAATGCCAACCGGCTCAAGAACCCCAGGGGAATCAGGAAAAAAATTCCTAGAGAGGGCATCCGCCTTAACATTCTTAGTACCAGGAATGTACGAGACCACAAAATCAAAACGGGAGAAAAACAGGGACCATCGAGCCTGTCTAGGATTCAGCCGTTTGGCAGACTCGAGGTAAATCAGATTCTTATGATCGGTCAGGACCACAATATGGTGCTTGGCCCCCTCAAGCCAATGACGCCACTCCTCAAATGCCCACTTCATAGCCAACAACTCCCGATTGCCGACATCATAATTGCGTTCCGCAGGCGAAAACGTCCGAGAAAAGAAGGCACACGGTTTCATCAAGGAACCATCAGAATTCCTCTGAGACAAAACGGCCCCTGCCCCAATCTCAGACGCGTCAACCTCAACCTGAAATGGAAGAGAAACATCCGGCTGACGCAACACAGGGGCAGAAGTAAATCGGCGTATAAGCTCCTGAAAGGCAGAAACAGCCGCAGAGGACCAATTCGTCACATCAGCGCCTTTCTTCGTCAAATTGGTCAGAGGTTTAACCACACTGGAGAAGTTAGCAATAAATCGACGATAAAAATTAGCAAAGCCCAAGAATTTCTGAAGGCTCTTCACAGATGTGGGCTGAATCCAATCATGAATGGCCTGAACCTTAACCGGATCCATTTCTATAGATGAGGGAGAAAAAATGAAACCCATAAAAGAAACCTTCTGCACTCCAAAGAGGCACTTTGACCCCTTCACAAATAAAGCATTATTACGAAGGATCTGAAATACCATCCTGACCTGTTTCACATGAGACTCCCAATCATTGGAAAAAATTAAAATATCATCCAAATATACAACCATGAATTTATCAAGATAACTCCGAAAGATATCATGCATGAAGGATTGGAACACAGATGGGGCATTAGAGAGTCCGAATGGCATCACAAGGTATTCAAAATGGCCTTCGGGCGTATTAAATGCAGTTTTCCATTCGTCATCCTGCTTAATACGAATAAGATTATATGCCCCTCGAAGGTCAATCTTAGTAAACCAGCTAGCCCCCTTAATCCTAGCAAACAAATCAGTAAGCAAAAGCAAAGGGTATTGAAATTTGACCGTGATCTTATTCAAGAGGCGATAATCTATACAGGGTCTCAAGGAGCCATCCTTCTTGGCAACAAAAAAAAAACCTGCTCCCAATGGTGAAGAAGATGGCCGAATATGCCCCTTCTCCAATGACTCCTTAATATAGCTCCGCATGGCGGCATGTTCTGGCACAGACAGGTTGAAAAGTCGGCCCTTAGGGAACTTATAACCTGTAATCAAGTCAATAGCACAATCACAGTCCCTATGCGGTGGGAGGGAACTGGACTTGGGCTCATCGAATACATCCTGGAAGTCTGACAAAAACTCAGGAATTTCAGAAGAGGGGGAAGAGGAAATTGACATCAAAGGAACGTGACCATGAACCCCCTGACAACCCCAACTAGTCACAGACATAGATCTCCAATCTAACACCGGATTATGTACCTGTAACCATGGAAAACCCAGCACAATATCATCATGCAAATTATGCAACACCAGAAAACGACAATCTTCCTGATGGGCTGGCGCCATGCGCATGGTCAGCTGTGTCCAAAACTGAGGTTTATTTTTAGCCAACGGTGTAGCATCAATGCCCCTTAAAGGAATAGGGTTCTGCAAAGGCTGCAAGGGGAAACCACAACGTCTGGCAAATTCTAAGTCCATTAAGTTCAGAGCGGCGCCTGAATCCACAAATGCCATGACAGAAAATGATGATAATGAGCAGATCAAGGTCACAGATAACAGAAATTTAGGTTGTATAGTACTGATGGTAACAGAACTAGCGATTCTCTTTGTACACTTAGGGCAATCAGAAATAACATGAGCAGAATCGCCGCAGTAAAAACACAAATTATTCTGATGCCTGAATCTTTGACGTTCAGCTCTAGACAAAATCCTATCACACTGCATAGGCTCAGGGCTCCGCTCAGAGGACAATGCCACAGTGTGCACAACTCTGCGCTCGCGCAAGCGCCGATCAATCTGAATGGCCAGAGACATAGAATCACTCAGACCAGCAGGCGTGGGGAACCCCACCATAACATCTTTAACGGATTCAGAAAGACCCTTTCTGAAAATTGCTGCCAAGGCATCCTCATTCCATTTAGTCAGTACAGACCATTTTCTAAATTTCTGGCAATACGATTCTGCCGCTTCTTGACCTTGACACAGGGCCAACAAGATTTTCTCAGCCTGATCCACAGAATTAGGCTCATCATACAACAACCCCAATGCCTGAAAGAAAGAATCAACATTAAGCAAAGCAGGATTGCCAGTTTCCAGGGAAAATGCCCAATCCTGTGGGTCACCACGCAGCAGAGATATGATGATTTTAACCTGCTGAATTGGATCACCAGAATACCGGGGTCTCAATGCAAAAAACAGTTTACAGTTATTTTTGAAACTCAAAAATTTGGATCTGTCACCAAAGAATAAATCAGGAGTGGGAATCTTAGGTTCTAAGGCAGGAGTCTGAACAATATAATCTGAAATACCCTGTACCCTAGCAGCAAGCTGATCCACCCGAGAAACTAACTCCTTCATGTTATTACTAACATTCATGTTATTACTAGATTCCGTAGCCACCCAGAGATTAAGAGGAAGGAAAATACAAAACAGACTAAGGAAAGAAATGGCTCAAAACCTTCCCTCCCTTCTTCTGAGATGCAATTAACTCATTGTTGGCCAGTTGTACTGTTATGATCTGGTGGCCTAGGAGCAGCATGAGACGGACTCTGGAGAAGGTGGTCCCTGTACTGACCGCAAACCCTGAACCTAGCAGCACAACTAGAAGTAGCCGTGGGGGGTACCTAACACTCCCTAGACCCCTCGACACAGCCTAAGAACTAACTACCCCTAAAGACAGAAACAGGAAACCTATCTTGCCTCAGAGAAAATCCCCAAAGGATAGATAGCCCCCCACAAATATTGACGGTGAGAGGAGAGGGAAATAACATACGCAGACATGAAATCAGAATTTAGCATAGGAGGCCATACTAGCTAAAAAGAAAGAATAGAACAGAGTACTATGCGGTCAGTATTAAAACACTAGAAAATATCCACCACAGAAAATACAAATCACCACATCTGACTAAAGACATGGAGGGTATATCTGCATCTCCAGAGACACAGCTTGGCTGCAAAAAATCCTTCACAGACAAAGCTGGACAAGACAAACATGAAAATGCACAGAACTATAAGGTCCACAGCAGGTGGACAGCAAAAACAAAGCCAGGACTTATCCTTGTAGAAAAGCACAGCAAACAGGAGAGACCAGAAGGGAAGTGAATCCTCCAAAAACAGTGGACAACTGGCACTGACTAAAGGATAAAGCAGGACTTAAATAGCCCAGCCCAAATTGCAAAAAATGGATACACCTGATAAATGCTGCAATCCAACTACCGCAGCACTACCACTCATAACCACCGGAGGGAGCCCAAGAGCAGAATTCACAACAGTCGCGGTCCGGGTCCAGCGCCACCCATCTTCATACGTTCACACTGCAGTACTTTATGCTGCCCTCAACAGGGCAGGTAAAGTACGCCTGCGCAGGAGCCGTGGAAGGAAGCAAAGAAGAGGAAGTCATCGTATGAAGATGGGAGGCGCTGGACCCGGACCGCAACGTCCATCGGATCGGACTGCACCGGGACCGCCCCTGGGTGAGTATAATCTAAGTTGTATTTCCTATCTTTCAGGTTACATTGGGGGCTTATCTACAGCATTACAGAATGCCGTAGATAACCCCCTGATGCCGGTTGCATTAGCTTATAGGTGAATTTTGGGGTGACAGATTCCCTTTACTATATTGCAATCATCATATTACATAGCACTGTGTACTTACAATTGCTCATTTTGCCTTTCTAGCAAGTTAATTTTTGTATTTTCCATTAGGTCTATAACATCACGTGATTAAAAACGAATCTAACTGAATGTTTGTAAGCTCTGTGTAAAAACACGAGATCAATTTTCCCTGTATGAGTAATGAGTCACTGCAAAAGTC
The DNA here is from genome assembly GCF_032444005.1 of Ranitomeya imitator. Taxonomy (NCBI): domain Eukaryota; kingdom Metazoa; phylum Chordata; class Amphibia; order Anura; family Dendrobatidae; genus Ranitomeya; species Ranitomeya imitator. Next base: position 556,180,355 of record NC_091282.1, on the reverse strand, counting down.
CTTGGCAGCTGGGAGGGAAAGCTGGGTCAGCAGTGGAGTTGAAGAGGGGAATGAGAATGATTAGTGCAGAGAAAATAGACTTCCTGTTTCTACATAGAGCAGAAAAATTATCTGGGTAGAAGGGCAAGATGAGCAATTGTGAGTACATAGTGTTATATACAACCCCTGGCAAAAATTATGGAATCACCGGCCTTGGTGGATGTTCATTCAGTTGTTTAATTTTGTAGAAAAAAAAGCAGATCAGACATGGCACAAAACTAAAGTCATTTCAAATAGCAACTTTCTGGCTTTAAGAAACACTGAAAGAAATCAATAACAAAAAATCTGGTAGTCAGTAATGGTTATTTTTTTAACCAAGCATAGGGGAAAAATTATGGAATCACTCAATTCTGAGGAAAAAATTAAGGAAATTACTTTAGTTTTGTGCCATGTCTGTGATCTGCTTTTTTTCTACAAAATTTAACAACTGAATGAACATCCTCCAAGGCTGGTGATTCCATATTTTTTGCCATGGGTTGTAATATGATGACTGCAATATATTAATACGATAAAAACTTTGATGGGAGGAGAACTTCTTTAATCAAGCACAGCACATGGACTGTACACTGATGCCATCCATGTGCTATCTACAAATTCACAGGCCCATAGTCTTGTATTTTTAATTTTGATCCGTGACATACCAAAAATAGAAATATTGCTGAGAATTTTCTGGATAACAAAACATAGACATGTGACCAGTTACATAGAGTATAATGAATACGTGTTCTATCCGTGATAACCATAGATAAAATGTATCTAATTTAGGGATAGCAGAATGAGCCCTAACCTTCAGCAACCAACTCATTACCACCAAATGTGCATACAGAAATAGCATTCTATTATTTTGCAGGCCGCTGAGTGTGCTTTGTTACTTCAATGGGCAGAGATCAGAGAACTGGAGATGACTTACAATGAAATATGGTCCTACAGACATCCTTTGGCAGGTTTCAATCTCTTTCAGACAAAGATCTGTGGTCATATGGTCCACTGAGGCATAATCTCGGACTCCCCAACGCATGTCTACCACCTAGAGGGAGGGATATTTTTTAAAATATTCATTATAATTGAAAACGAGGGAAGCAAAATTCCTTCAAGCTATGAAGTAACAGTGTAGACTATAATGAGCTTTAAAGGGAACCTGTCACCCCCAAAATCGAAGATGAGCTAAGCCCACCAGCATCAGGGGCTTATCTACAGTATTCTGGAATGCTGTAGATAAGCCCCCCATGTATCCTGAAAGATGAGAAAAAGAGGTTAGATTATACTCACCCAGGGGCGGTTCCGCTGCGGTCCGGTCCGATGGGCATCGCGGTCTGGTCCGGGGCCTCCCATCTTCTTACGATGTCGTCCTCTCCTTGTAGTCATGCTGCGGCTCCGGTACAGGCGTATTTAGTCTGCCCTGTTGAGGGCAGAGCAAAGTACTGCAGTGCGCAGGAGCCGGAAAAGGTCAGAGAGGCCCGGCGCCTGCGCACTGCAGTACTTTGCTTTGCCCTCAACAGGGCAGACAAAGTACGCTGGAGCCGCAGCGTGAAGACAAGAAGAGAATGTCATCGTAAGAAGATAGGAGTCCCCGGACTGGACCGCGACGCCCAGCGGATCGGACCGCCCACCCAGGTGAGTATAATCTAACCTCTTTTTCTCATCTTTCAGGATACATTGGGGAATTATCTACAGCATTCCAAAATGCTGTAGATAAGCCCCTGATGCTGGTGGCCTTAGCTAATCTTCGATTTTGGGGGTGATAGGTTCCCTTAAACTAAATGCTGTATTTAGATTTATTTTCAGCTGCCATTCACAAGTTTTCTTCTGCAGGTACATAACCAGAAATGTTTGAATTACAAATTATAACCATAAACACGAAATTTGGATGATGAATGAAAGATAAAGAAATTATGAAGTGTTCAGGAAAGATAACTAGTGGGTAATTGTACTATATGACACTATTAATTGGATTCCATAATACTATCATGTGGGCACCATGTGGGAAAATTATGTATAGGAATTTTGTAGCTATCAAATGTCACTCTTATATGAGCATCTATAGTTTGTCTATTTCTGTCAGGTTCAAAAAGGCTAATTTGGGCAGAGGAGCTAATCAAAGGTGAGAGAAATCAAGATAGCCAATTCAGAGCAGGAGGGCAGTCAAAATCCAAATAAGATAAAAGAATGGCCAGACAACAGGAATTCAAAACAGGAAAGCAAGAAGAGATAGCCCAAGAGTGAACCAGAGAACATAACCTTAAGGCTGCCGTCACACTATCAGTATTTTGTCAGTATTTTACATCAGTATTTGTAAGCCAAAACCAGGAGTGGAACAAATAGAGGAAAAGTATAATAGAAACATATGCACCACTTCTGCATTTATCACCCACTCCTGGTTTTGGCTTACACATACTGAGGTAAAAAACTGACCAAATACTGCTAGTGTGACGGCAGCCTAAGGCTAAGTTCACACTAGGTGTTTTTTCAGCATTTTTCTTCTGCAGCAAAATCTGATCTCTTAGCAGGAAAGAAGCTGCAGAAAAAAGCACATTTTCCTTGTTTTTTTCTTGCATTTTTTTGCTGCGTTTCTCATGCGTTCTGTCCTTCATTGTGTCCGAAAGATGGTGTTCTCCTCGAAATATTAAATTGTGATTGTGGAAGGCTATGTGCGAAGCTTTTTAATTAAGGACACATGCCTTCAGGCGACAAATTCCCAGGAGCAAAATCACCAGCTAAATATTGTATTCACAGTCTGGTTCGGAAATGGCATCAAACCGACTCTGGCAAACAAGAAGAAGCCATCAGTCAAGAAGGCTGAATTTGTGCATGAAATTCAGCAGACTACTTTTCCATGGGCCACCCTGTGTTTATATAATTAAAAACATTACCTCAAATGTTAATCCATGTTTCTGGCAGAAAGCTTGTATTTCAGGATAAGCCATCTCTAGCAGTGCATCCCGTTCTTCTGCCATATCTCAAAGACATACATAACAATGAAAAAATTAAATACACTGTGATATATCACTTACTATATATATAATACATCTAAAGGAACAAGATCACAAGAATTTAAAAAAATAATGTTTTTTTTACCAATTATCCCTGGAGCGTGCTTCACTGTATGCACCTACATGGTTTAAATTCAGTTTAAATTGGAGTGAGGGTATAACACATAAGAGGGAGCTGCATGTTAAAAAAACAGCTCATTCCCTTGGTCTTTGAGACCTGCCCTCAGGTGGTTTACTGTTGCAAAAGTGCAAATTCAGTAACCATCTCTATATTGCCTCTTCAAATTTTATTGATATTTTAAAGATAACCTTTCATTTGCATTAAAAAAATGTAGTTAAATACCTCACAAACATTTGTGGCATCCCATGAGTCCGGTTGCCACAGTGTCATTGCCTCCCTCACAGGGAGTAATGTCATGCCTGGAAGCAAGGAGGTGTCCCCTTACCAGGTGTCAGTAGGAGATAAGTCGAGCAGAACCTGGGGAGTGGAGCTGTGATTAAACTCGCCCCAGAGCTGAGCGCTAGGAACTGGATACCGGAGTCCGTGGTTGCATGGGTACTGAAGTCCCAGCAGCTAAATCCAGTGGGCAGGGGACTGCAGGTCTCCTGGCCCAATTGAATACCTGGCGGCACAGCAGCATATCAAAGCCTGGAGCCGACACAAAAAACGGCACCTGTGATAGGCTCGAGCTGCCTGCCATGCGGGCAACGGTTAGTTTTTAAAAACAGAGAGAGACTGTTAGCAGCAGGAGGGTGAGCTGTTAGGCAGCAAGGAAAAAGGGAGGACAGCACAGAAGGAAGGCCTCCATACCTACCTGGCCAGGTGTATCCAAAAACTGCTTCCAGGCTGCCCAGCTCTCCATTACCCCGGTCTGTACTATCAACCATCAAGTAAAGGAAAAGAAAACTACAGCCCTTGTGTCATTCAGTGATCTCTTGCGCCCTGAGTCCTGCACCACAAGGTACACGAAGCCTGACAAATGGAACCGGTAGCCCTGGGGCCCCGCTCCACCTGTGGGGAGCAGAACCATCCCAACTGCATTACCATCAGCCCCAGTGGTCTCCTTTAGCAGTGTAAGCCATCCGTTGCTGAACACCACAGGTGGCGTCACGTTAAATCCCATATACATATTCCCCTATTTAATGGCATAGCCAGGGCCACGGTGTTGGGTTACGGCCCAGTCACTTCCCCTAAGAGCTGTCCATGTCCAACCTGTTTCCGAGTATCCCACGACCCTGGTGGGCATGTCACATCACTGAGCTCCCTTAATTCTGACTCTTTTTTCTATTTTGTGCTGCATTGCTCCATTGCAGAGGTATTCACAATATGTGAAATCTCTGCTTGTAGTTCAACTGGGAGTTTATTCAGAGTCTGCTCTATGGATGTGAGCATTTACCACTTCCTCCAAGACAGTTCCAATCACAGCTATGCAACTGATCTCGCTGTCTCATATGCTACAAAGTATTGGAGTTTCTGGGAGGGAAGGTTGAAACTGCAAGCTTCCTGAGAAGATTCTGAAGCTACTAGACTGCTGAGGTGTGATAGGCAGCGTATAAGAGAAAGCAGTGAAGCTCATGGCCCTAGCAGCACGGTGGCACAGTGGTTAGCACAGCAGCCTTGCAGCCCCACCAAGGACAACATCTGCAAAGAGTTTGTATGTTCTCTCCGTGTTTGTGTGGGTTTCCTCCGGGTACTCCGGTTTCCTCCCACATTCCAAAGACATGCTGATAGGGAATTTAGATTGTGAGCCCCAACGGGGACAGCGATGATAATGTGTGCAACCTGTAAAGCGCTGCAGAATATGTTAGTGCTATATAAAAAATCCGAAAACCAGAGAATAACAAACCATTTCAGCAAGGGGAACTAAAGTAGCACAGACAGAACAATGTGAACTTCTCATGATACCATAGCCAAGTAACAATAATATGTGCATGTTTGGGCAGACACACATAGGGGCAGAGTATTCCATATAAGTAATAACTTAGCCCTTCTCTGAGGCTCTAAGGTCATAATATACCAATCATTCCCACCCCCAAGCACTTACCCATTGCATGGCATCAAAAGAGTCCACACCGTAGCCCCAACGCACGTTTCGCGTCAGCTTCGTCAGGGGGCAGTGCTGCTAGATGTATGTAGTCAGTTTTTATAGACGCCCCAATTACCAGTACGATACCATTTGTTGCGGTGCATGTGCTCTGTCTGTCCCCCTGGGCAATGCATCGCTTCTGGCGTCCAACATGGCGCTGCGGTTCACAGCTTCATCGCCATGACGTCGCTGCACCACATGCATCACTAACGAGTGCCGTCCACAGTGCCTCGGGCCGCTGACGGCAGAAGACATGCGCACAATGGATCAATATCAGGTAGCGCATAGAAGACATATATGTGCCTATTACAGAATACACCTCCTTAATATTAAATAGTATTATTTCAATACTAATATTACAATTAATTAATATTATTGATCCCGCACTCAATCTATCTAAAAGGGAGCCAATAAAGTGCTATAGTGCTAATATTAATAAGAAATTATCAATCAGACATTTCTATAAAAACCATGAAATATATAGCCGTGGAGTACCTAAGTGTAACAAGTAACAAACTAGATTTAACAAAAATTATCATAATACATCATAAGCCAAAAAATAATAAATAATAAATGACAGTGAAATTTGTGAATAACAAAATTATACCAGAGTCCTTTCGAGGAAATGTGAAATCATATATACTATTGCTGAAAAAATGCATACAAATAAGTCATAATATAAGAAAAAAGAAAAAAACAAAAATAATAATAGAGGAATCCACTCCCTTATATATCGGAAAATGCTGCAGCTTCCAGTTGCCAGATGTCATGTGAGAAGATGATTAGATCAAAAAAAGATCAAAACGATCCTACGTCCGATTATAGATCTCGTATACCTCTTCCAACAGAAGGACCACATCAGATATACTGAAGGCATGCATAGAGATGACTAAATACAAAAATCAAAGAAATAAAATTAAAAAAAAACCCACATAAGCAGCAACATAAACAATTAAAAAACCAGAACCGTCTCTATAAAAAGGAACTGAAGCTCAGTTGCTCGTTAAGGCCTGTCGGAGCGATGGTATTCAATACCGTACTCCAACGGCATTCCCTCTGTGCCAACTTCTGTTTCATGTCGCCACCTCTTATGCCTGCTCGAATCTTGTCAATACCCCAAATCCTTAGGGCCTTTGGACTACATTTATGATGTTGTCGAAAATGTTTAGGAATAGGTTTTAAACTATCCACATCCTCCGCGTCACATGCCGCCATTATATCTCTTACGTGTTCACGTGTGCGAACACGCAACTCCCTAGATGTTACGCCAATATATATCAGATTGCATGAACAGATTGCATAATAGACCACGTGAGTTGTACTACACGTAATATATTCTTTTATTCTAAAATTCTCGCCCACCACCTGATGACGTGAACGATGTGGCTCTGACAAGATTCTTGCAGGCAAGACAATCACCACATGGAAAAAATCCAGTTTTTTGTCTCCCTACTGTAAATGGGTCTGGGGTTTTGGCCTCGTAATGACTGTGTACAAGCATGTCTCTAATATTACTGCTTCTTCATGCTGTCATGAGAGGTTGATGGGGTAGGTATCTACCTAAAACGGGGTCAGTTGTTAAAACAGGTCAATGTCTACTTATGATATGTCTCATTTCATCCCATCTATGACTGTATGTGGACACAAATCTCGGTTGGCCATCCCAAGTTTTTTTCTTTTTCTTCCTACCCTCGACCAAGAGGTCATTCCTACAGGTCCTTTTAGCACTTGCATACCCCTTCTTGATTACACGGCCACTATAGCCACATTGCTTGAAACGCTCCCCAAGGTCCACAGCTTGCTCCTCAAAAAGTGAATCAGAAGCACATATCCTTCTAGCACGAAGGAACTGTCTGGTGGGGATGGCTCTTATAGTGGAGCATGGATGTGATGAGGACGAATGCAATAGCGCATTAACAGAGGTCTCCTTACGGTACATGTCCGTATAAATATATCCATTTTCCTGTACCTTAAGTGTGATGTCCAAAAAGGAGATTTCTCTGTGGTGGTATATGTGAGCTTGATACTGGAGTCATTGTGATTCAACCCCACCATGAAATTCTGGAATTCCAGGACAGGCCCATGCCATATGAATAGGACATCATCAATGTAACTATACCATCCCAAGATTTGGGGGGCGGACTGTGCGCCTCCATGAAAAATCTCACAATCCAGAATCCCAAAAATGAATTAGCATAGGACGGCGCACAGGCCTGTTATGAACAGGTAATTCAGAACCATAATGGACCTTGAAGTTCAGAGCACACAAAGTGACCTGACAATTACCAAAAACATAGGACGAGCTCTGAGACGTGGGAACTCTGCTGACCGCAATCCCTAATCCTATCCAACCACACTAAAGGTAGCCGTGGAGCGCTCCTGACCAGAACCTAGGCGCCTCGAGCACAGCCTGAGAAACTAGCTAGCCCTAAGAAAGAAAAATAAGCCTACCTTGCCTCAGAGAAATACCCCAAAGGAAAAGGCAGCCCCCCACATATGATGACTGTGAGTTGAGATGAAAATACAAACGCAGAGATGAAATAGATTTAGCAAAGTGAGGCCCAACTTACTGAACAGACCGAAGATAGGAAAGATTGCTTTGCGGTCAACACAAAACCCTACAAACAACCACGCAGAGGGGGCAAAAAGACCCTCCGCACCGACTAACGGTACGGAGGTGCTCCCTCTGCGTCCCAGAGCTTCCAGCAAGCAAGAAAAACCAATATAGCAAGCTGGACAGAAAAAATAGCAAACAAAAATAACACAAGCAAAACTTAGCTTATGCAGGATAGACAGGCCACAGGAACGATCCAGGAGGAAGCAAGACCAATACTAGAACATTGACTGGAGGCCAGGATCAAAGCACTAGGTGGAGTTAAATAGAGCAGCACCTAACGAATTAACCTCATCACCTGAGGAAGGAAACTCAGAAGCCGCAGTACCACTCTCATCCACCAAAGGAAGCTCATAGACAGAACCAGCCGAAGTACCACTCACGACCACAGGAGGGAGCTTGGCCACAGAATTCACAACAGTACCCCCCCCTTGAGGAGGAGTCACCGAACCCTCACCAGAGCCCCCAGGCCGACCAGGATGAGCCACATGAAAGGCACGAACCAGATCGGCAGCATGGACATCAGAGGCAAAGACCCAGGAATTATCTTCCTGACCATAACCTTTCCACTTAACCAGATACTGGAGTTTCCGTCTCGAAACACGAGAATCCAAAATCTTCTCCACTATATACTCCAACTCCCCTTCAACCAAAACCGGAGCAGGAGGATCAATAGATGGAACCACAGGTGCCACGTATCTCCGCAACAATGACCTATGGAACACGTTATGGATGGAAAAAGAAGCTGGAAGAGTCAAACGAAAAGACACAGGATTAAGAACCTCAGAAATCCTATATGGACCAATGAAACGAGGCTTAAACTTAGGAGAGGAAACCTTCATAGGAATATAACGAGATGACAACCAAACCAAATCCCCAACACGAAGTCGGGGACCCACACAGCGCCTGCGGTTAGCGAAACGTTGAGCCTTCTCCTGGGACAAAGTCAAATTGTCCACTACATGAGTCCAAATCTGCTGCAACCTATCCACCACAGTATCCACACCAGGACAGTCCGAAGACTCAACCTGCCCTGAAGAGAAACGAGGGTGGAACCCAGAATTGCAGAAAAACGGCGAAACCAAAGTAGCCGAGCTAGCCCGATTATTAAGGGCGAACTCAGCCAAAGGCAAAAAGGACACCCAATCATCCTGATCAGCAGAAACAAAACATCTCAGATATGTTTCCAAGGTCTGATTGGTTCGTTCAGTCTGGCCATTTGTCTGAGGATGGAAAGCCGAGGAAAAAGACAAATCAATGCCCATCCTAGCACAAAAGGCTCGCCAAAACCTCGAAACAAACTGGGAACCTCTGTCAGAAACGATGTTCTCCGGAATGCCATGTAAACGAACCACATGCTGGAAAAACAATGGCACCAAATCAGAGGAGGAAAGCAATTTAGACAAGGGCACCAAATGGACCATCTTAGAGAAGCGATCACAAACCACCCAAATGACCGACATTCTTTGAGAGACGGAGAGATCCGAAATAAAATCCATAGAGATATGTGTCCAAGGCCTCTTCGGGACCGGCAAGGGCAAAAGCAACCCACTGGCACGAGAACAGCAGGGCTTAGCCCGAGCACAAATCCCACAGAACTGCACAAAAGAACGCACATCCCGCGACAGAGACGGCCACCAAAAGGATCTAGCCACCAAATCTCTGGTACCAAAGATTCCAGGATGACCAGCCAACACCGAACAATGAACCTCAGAGATAACTTTATTTGTCCACCTATCAGGGACAAACAGTTTCTCCACTGGGCAACGGTCAGGTCTATTAGCCTGAAATTTTTGCAGCACCCGCCGCAAATCAGGGAAGATGGCAGACAAAACCACCCCCTCTTTGAGAATACCCGCCGGCTCAGGCAAACCCGGAGAATCGGGCACAAAACTCCTAGACAGGGCATCCGCCTTCACATTTTTAGAGCCCGGAAGATATGAAACCACAAACTCAAAACCGGAGAAAAACAGCGACCAACGAGCCTGTCTAGGATTCAACCGTTTGGCAGACTCGAGATAAGTCAAGTTCTTGTGATCAGTCAAGACCACCACGCGATGCTTAGCTCCTTCAATTCAAGCCAATGACGCCACTCCTCGAATGCCCACTTCATGGCTAGCAACTCTCGATTGCCAACATCATAATTTCGCTCAGCAGGCGAAAACTTCCTGGAAAAGAAGGCGCACGGTTTCATCACCGAGCAATCAGAACTTCTCTGCGACAAAACAGCCCCTGCTCCAATTTCAGAAGCATCAACCTCGACCTGGAACGGAAGCGAAACATCTGGTTGGCACAATACAGGGGCAGAAGAAAAACGACGCTTCAACTCCTGAAAAGCTTCCACAGCAGCAGAAGACCAATTGACCACATCAGCACCCTTCTTAGTTAAATCAGTCAACGGTTTAGCAATACTAGAGAAATTATTGATGAAGCGACGATAAAAATTAGCAAAGCCCAGGAACTTCTGCAGACTCTTCAGAGATGTTGGCTGAGTCCAATCATAAATGGCCTGAACTTTAACAGGGTCCATCTCGATAGTAGAAGGAGAAAAAATGAACCCCAAAAATGAAACCTTCTGAAAACCAAAGAAACACTTTGACCCCTTCACAAACAAAGAATTAGCACGCAGGACCTGGAACACCATTCTGACCTGCCTCACATGAGACTTCCAATCATCCGAGAAGACCAAAATATCATCCAAGTATATAATCAGGAATTTATCCAGGTACTCTCGAAAGATGTCATGCATAAAGGACTGAAACACTGATGGAGCATTAGAAAGCCCGAATGGCATAACCAGGTACTCAAAATGGCCTTCGGACGTATTAAATGCTGTTTTCCATTCACCGCCCCAATTAATACGCACAAGATTATATGCACCACGAAGATCCATCCTGGTGAACCAACTAGCCCCCTTAATCCGAGCAAACAAATCAGACAGCAGCGGCAAGGGGTACTGAAATTTGACCGTAATTTTATTTAGAAGGCGGTAATCAACACAAGGTCTCAGCGAACCATCCTTCTTGGCCACAAAAAAGAACCCCGCTCCCAATGGCGACGATGACGGGCGAATATGACCCTTCTCCAAAGACTCCTTCACGTAACTCCGCATAGCGGCGTGCTCAGGCACAGATAAATTAAACAGTTGACCCTTAGGAAACTTACTACCAGGAATCAAATCGATAGCACAATCACAATCCCTATGCGGAGGTAGGGCATTGGACTTGGGCTCATCGAATACATCCCGGTAATCAGATAAGAACTCTGGGACCTCAGAAGGGGTGGATGATGAGATAGACAGAAATGGAACATCACCATGTACCCCCTGACAACCCCAGCTGGACACAGACATTGATTTCCAATCTAATACTGGGTTATGGAGTTGTAGCCATGGCAACCCCAACACGACCACATCATGCAGATTATGCAACACCAGAAAGCGAATATCCTCCTGGTGCGCAGGAGCCATGCACATGGTCAGCTGGGTCCAATACTGAGGCTTATTCTTGGCCAAAGGCGTAGCATCAATTCCTCTCAATGGAATAGGACACTGCAAGGGCTCCAAGACAAACCCACAGTGCCTAGCAAACTCCAAATCCATCAAATTCAGGGCAGCGCCTGAATCCACAACTGCCATGACAGAATAGGAAGACAAAGAGCAGATCAAAGTAACGGACAAAAGAAATTTCGACTGTACTGTACCAATGGTGGCAGACCTAGCGAACCGCTTAGTGCGCTTAGGACAATCGGAGATAGCATGAGTGGAATCCCCACAGTAGAAACACAGCCCGTTCTGACGTCTGTGTTCCTGCCTTTCAGCTCTGGTCAAAGTCCTATCGCACTGCATAGGCTCAGGTTTATGCTCAGATAATACCGCCAAATGGTGCACAGATTTACGCTCACGCAAGCGTCGACCGATCTGAATGGCCAAAGACATAGACTCATTCAGACCAGCAGGCATAGGAAAACCCACCATGACATCCTTAAGGGCTTCAGAGAGACCCTTTCTGAAAATCGCTGCCAGCGCACATTCATTCCATTGAGTGAGCACGGACCACTTTATAAACTTCTGACAATAAATCTCTATCTCATCCTGACCCTGACACAGAGCCAGCAAATTTTTCTCTGCCTGATCCACTGAATTAGGTTCATCGTACAGCAATCCGAGCGCCAGAAAAAACGCATCAATATTACATAATGCAGGATCTCCTGGCGCAAGGGAAAATGCCCAGTCTTGGGGGTCGCCACGTAATAAAGAAATAATGATCTTAACTTGTTGAACTGGGTCACCAGAGGAGGGGGTTTCAAAGCCAGAAATAGTTTACAATTATTTTTAAAATTCAAAAACTTAGCTCTATCTCCAGAAAATAACTCAGGAATAGGAATTTTAGGTTCTAACATAGGATTCTGAACCACTAAATCTTGAATATTCTGTACATTTATAGCAAGATTATCCATCAAAGAGAACAGACCCTGAATGTCCATGTCCACACCTGTGTTCTGAACCACCCTGATGTAAAGGGGAAAAGAAAGACAGAACACAGTGCAAAGAAAAAAAAAATGGTCTCAGAACTTCTCTTTTCCCTCTATTGAGAAGCATTAGTACTTTGGGCCTCCAGTACTGTTATGAACAGGTAATTCAGAACCACAATGGACCTTGAAGTTCAGAGCACACAAAGTGACCTGACAATTACCAAAAACATAGGACGAGCTCTGAGACGTGGTAACTCTGCTGACCGCAATCCCTAATCCTATCCAACCACACTAAAGGTAGCCGTGGAGCGCTCCTGACCAGAACCTAGGCGCCTCGAGCACAGCCTGAGAAACTAGCTAGCCCTAAGAAAGAAAAATAAGCCTACCTTGCCTCAGAGAAATACCCCAAAGGAAAAGGCAGCCCCCCACATATAATGACTGTGAGTTGAGATGAAAATACAAACGCAGAGATGAAATAGATTTAGCAAAGTGAGGCCCAACTTACTGAACAGACCGAAGATAGGAAAGATTGCTTTGCGGTCAACACAAAACCCTACAAACAACCACGCAGAGGGGGCAAAAAGACCCTCCGCACCGACTAACGGTACGGAGGTGCTCCCTCTGCGTCCCAGAGCTTCCAGCAAGCAAGAAAAGCAATATAGCAAGCTGGACAAAAAAAATAGCAAACAAAAATAACACAAGCAAAACTTAGCTTACGCAGGATAGACAGGCCACAGGAACGATCCAGGAGGAAGCAAGACCAATACTAGAACATTGACTGGAGGCCAGGATCAAAGCACTAGGTGGAGTTAAATAGAGCAGCACCTAACGACTTAACCTCATCACCTGAGGAAGGAAACTCAGAAGCCGCAGTACCACTCTCATCCACCAAAGGAAGCTCATAGACAGAACCAGCCGAAGTACCACTCACGACCACAGGAGGGAGCTTGGCCACAGAATTCACAACACAGGCCCCCTCTCCCCCCCAATGCAGTGCCCTGTCTCTGGAGAAAAAAAAAACGATCCTTAAAAACAAAAAAATTATGTGTCAGGATGAACTCTAACAATGGTCCTTAAAAACAAAAAAATTATGTGTCAGGATGAACTCCAACAACATGTTGGAGTTCATCCTGACACATAATTTTTTTGTTTTTAAGGACCGTTTTTTTCTCCAGAGACAGGGCACTGCAATGGGGGCAGCCTGTGCGCTGTCCTATGCTAATTTATTTTTGGGATTCTGGGAACGTGAGATTTTTCATGGAGGTGCACAGTCCTCCCCCCAAATCTTGGGATGGTATAGGTAAATTGATGATGTCCTATTCATATGGCATGGCCTTTTTCTGGAGTTACAGAATTTCATGGTGGGGTTGAATCACAATGACTCCAATATCAAGCTCACATATACGTACCACCACAGAGAAATCTCCTTTTTAGACATCACACTTGCCTACCCGATCAACCTCTCATGACAGCACAAAGAAGCAGGAATATTAGAGACATGCTTGTACACAGTTACTACGTGGCCAAAACCTCGGACCCATTTAAAGCAGGGAGACAATAAACTGGATTTTTTCCATGTGGTGATTGTGTTGCCTGAAGGATCTTGTCAGAGCCATATCGTTCGCGCCATCAGATGGTGGGCGAGAATTTAGAATAAAAGAATATATTACGTGTAGTACAACTCACGTGGTCTATTATGCGGTGGCCATTTTCCTGAAGCCGAGTTCGCATCTCGGCTGCAGGAAAATGGCCGCCGCGATCTCCATCTGCGCACGCGCGGCATTCCGCGGCCATTTTGCTGAAGCCCCGGGAAGCCGAGAAGAACCATCTGTGCACGCGCAGCCTCAAAAAGATGGCCGTGCCCACCGATAAATGGCTGAATAGCGCAGATCGCGCTATTTTCCTTGAAGCTGCAGAGTGGATTCGCCACTTGGACATGCGCACACCACTACGCCACCAACGGAGATCTGGGGGAGAAACAGCGCTGTCACCACGCCCATATGACCTGACCAGCGTGAGTGACAGCCCAAAACGGCGACTTTACAAAGGTATTTCGGCAGCATAGGTGGGGAATAAAGGCTCCAAAATACACTAATGTAGAGCACAGCTCTGCCCCTATTTAACGCTATTGTTAGCTCTTCTTGAAAAAACGGGGTGACAGGTTCCCTTTAAGGAGGTGTATCCTGTAATAGGCACATATATGTCTTCTATGCGCTACCTGATATTGATCCATTGTGCGCATGTCTTCTGCCGTCCACCGCCCAGGGCATTGTGGACGGTGCCCGTTAGCGAAGCGTGCGGTGCACTGACGTCATGGCGACGAAGCTGTGAACCGCAGCGCCATGTTGGACGGCCAGAAGCGATGCAATGCCCGGGGGGACAGACAGAGCACATGGTATCATACTGGTAATTGGGGGGTCTATAAAAACTGACCGCCCACATCTAGCAGCACCGCCCCTAACGAAGCCGACGCGAAACGCGCGTTGGGGCTACGGTGTGGACCCTTTTGATGCCATGCAATGGGTAAGAGCTTTGGGGGTGGGAATGATTGGAATATTATGACCTTAGAGCCTCAGAGAAGGGCTAAGTTATTACTTATATGGAATACTCTGCCCCTATGTGTGTCTGCCCAAACATGCACTATGCACTTTATTGTTACTCGGCTATGGTATCATGAGAAGTTCACATTGTTCTGTCTGTGCTACTTTAGTTCCCCTTGCTGAAATGGTTTGTTATTCTCTGGTTTTCTGATTTCAATTTTTGTATATATTCTTTGTGAATTACTGTACAATAAAATTTACAACATTTTAACGAATATGGACGTGTACTCCATCATTTTTGGTATATGGATCTAGGTTTTGGGAGTGTCCTAAAATTATTTTCTTAAGGTTTCTCTTCTACAAGCTCTTCCACTTGGTTATAAGCATGCGTGAGAGATCTGTGTATATATTTTCCATTTTGGGTTGCTTTTATTAAATGTGAATATCTCAGCAACGTAGAGATACAGCACAAAATGGAAAATAGCAACAGAATCAGGGAGGCTCAGGGAATGTTACACAGCATGTAACTCACATGTTTTTAGCACGTGACAGGTGCTCTCCATGCTGTAACTGTGAAGGCTAAATCAGCCATATTACTTAAGCCAGTCATCCACAAATTAAGAATGTAACTGGTTCCGTGTTCAGCTCTGCGTGCTCGTCCACATAAGCCGACAAGTGCAGGAGATGCCTGCTTTTAACATGCTGTAGTCTGGTCTGTAGTAGATACTGTGATTGTTTTTCAAGCAGACCGTTGATTTATGTGGAAAATAGGCCATGTACACTTGAGCACTGGCACTTGGGGTATAATGGGTGCGTGTACTCTCGGTGTGCGCACACAGACATCACACCTCTATATAATATGTTCGTCTAAATGAGCCCTAATTTACATTTTATAAAGATGACTGAAATAATTGCTTTCATGTCTGTGAAGCTTGGGATTTTAAAAATAAAAGATTATATTTTCTTAGGTGTCCAGCGTTATAAGAAAAGTAGGACACAAGCGGTGGCTCAGGGGTTAGCATTGCAGCCTTGCAGTCCTGGGTTCAAATTTAATTTTGAAATTTACAATAATTTCCTTTTCTAATTTCTAATATTGATAGGTGACATCAATGTCATTGACAGGAATCCACTCCTCACAGATCACATTTCTTATAATGAATTTTCATCAGGTCTCTTTTTTTGACAAGAAAATGATTGTAAAACAACACCAACAGAGAGCAAAACAGATGTGAAAGGTAGAATATAGCATTATAGATTATTGTTGGTGTTCGAAGGAGTTTGTACAACAATATTTGAAAACTTTATGATTTTTACTTTCCCTGCACACTAAGTGATACTACCTGCAAAAGTAGAGCTTATGAATATTCGTACTATCTTGGATGAGTCTATGGGCAGAGTTTGTGCTTTCCCTTGGAGGATGTCCTTTGAGTTCTTTAAATCCATATTTCTGCAGAAGTAATGACAGTAATTAAATGGTATTACATATATAACTAATATCCTGGAACACGGTAGCTAACTTTATTTCTGTGATAATTCACTTGAAATGTTGCATTAATTATAAAGTGTAAATTAAGCCCCATCTGTCACAAAAATTAAAAATAAAATAACTTAAGGAGCCATTTACCAACCTGTCTAGAAAATCACAGTCTTAGGCCGGCGTCACACTCAGCGTAGGTAAATACGGTCTGTTTTTAACGGCTGTAATACGCAGAAAAAATCCAAAAATAGTGTTCCGTATGTAATCCGTTGGCAAGGTGTGGTCGCGTATTTTGCGCATGTAATGTCGCGTATGTAATCCGTATGACATCCGTAATGCGTTTTTTCCACGCAACCTGACAATATGGACATTTAACGGTTTTGGAGCCTGAAATTAATATAAATCAGCATCAGCAGCCCTATTTAAGGCCTCTACAGCAGGTGGCACCCTCCCATATGGCCATTTTGTGATTGTGCATCTGTTGGTGTGTTGTGGTAACGTTTGCACCATGTCTGACCTACTGCACTTCACCCTAACTCAGCAGGTTTTGTTTAACTGGGTCTTGTCACGTCGCTTTGGTCAGCCATACCCTGTGATTGTAGATCCGCGAAGGAGGAGAAGAAGAATGTGGGTGCATCCTCTTTTGACCCAACGCCTCACTAAAGGCCATTTTCAGAGGCTCTATACAGCTCTGCGGGCACATCCTGATAAGTTCTACCTATACTGTCAAATGACAATACCAACATTTGATATCTGGTTGGAGACAGTACGTCCAGGACTCACGTATCAGGACACCAGGATGCGAAAAAGCATATCCGCAGAGGAGCGTCTTCTCCTTACCTTACCGTATGTATTCAACATCTTCACATACTGTATGTTGATGATGTTTTTTTCAGAGTTGTTTGCTAGCAGCTATTTTAAAATATATGTGTTACTTTGGAGAAAAACAAAAGAAAAATATGTATTTTTAATGTTCTACTTATGTACACTAGGTAAATCTCGATTAATTTCAATGATATTCCTGTGTTTTTTTAGTAAACAACATACTTGCGCTTTCTCATGTTTTATCAAAACTATTGTTACAGAATTAATATGATTTTTGTGTCCTTTCAGCTTCCTGTCAACTGGATTGTCTTATGCGGGACTACACCTGGAGTTTCTCATTGGTCGCTCCACGATTTCTGGCATTGTGCATTCCACATGTATTGAAATATGGGTGAAACAACATGATGTTGTCATGCCTGAGCCAAAAATGGCTGATTGGCTCAAAATAGCCCATGGGTTCAATGACACTTGTGACTTCCAACATTGCATTGGAGCCCTGGATGGGAAATATATCAGGGTGCGTAAGCCGCCGAACTCTGGGTCTCAATTCTACAATTATAAGCAGTTTTTCTCTGTAGTTCTGTTAGCTGTAGTTGACAGAAACTACAGGTTTATAATTGTAGACATTGGAGCCTATGGGCGAACAGGAGACTCAAGGGTCTTCAATTCGTCCATTATGGGTCGGTGGCTACGTGAAAACCAGTTAGACCTCCCACCACCACAACAACTCCCAGGCTCCAATGCTGGAGCAGTGCCATATGTTCTTGTGGGAGATGAGGCCTTCCAATTGAAAAGGAATGTCATGAGGCCTTATCCCAGGCGCAACCTGGATCACCGGCGGCGTGTTTTTAATTTGAGACTTTCCAGGGCGCGTAGACTGGTGGAGTGTGCCTTTGGGATTATGTGTGCTAAATGGCGTCTCCTCCAGTCTGCCATTCAGCTGAGTGAGGCTACTATTAATGAAGTGATTAAGGCTTGTGTTGTTTTGCACAATTTTACTAGACTTCATGATTGCCCGTCATCTGTTATTGGTGAAGAAATGTTGCCCAATGAGAGTAGGCCTACCCTACATGGCCCTCCTCTCCTTTCTGGAATAAAAGTGAGAGATATTTTCACAAATTATTTTGTTTCTCCTCAGGGTGCTACTCCCTGGCAAGATTATGCTGTTTCTCAGTTGTGATTACATTATTTTCAAAATATATTATCACCATAAAATATTTTTTGCCTAGAGAAACTGTACTCTGTGTGTTGTATTTACTTAATTACCAGTTGTTTAAGAAAAGAGCATATGTGTGTGATGTAAGAATGATAGACCCACAAACATCAATTGGCTTTTGACAACATTTTTTACTTATTGCAAAAGCCTTTTGTTTTTAACTTTAAACCATATTTGTTTCATATGGTTTTTTCTTTTTTTTTTTTTTTAAACCACAACAGAACAAAGTTCAATTACAGCACAAAGTTAAACAAAACATGGTTATACTGTAAAAAAATAAACAAAAAGAACTTGGGCTTACAGATTTCTGTAAGTTGGTGGAGGTGATGGCAGCAGCTCAGGATCCTGCTCAGGTGGCCTTTGTTGGGCCAATTGTCCTTCACCCTGTGTGGATGCTGTGTGTGGCGTTTCCAAATACAGGCCTTGCTCATATTGGCCAGTTGTGTATTGGCCATAAGGGAATTGTCTCTGCCCCTCATGCTGCTGAACATATTGGCTGGATTCATAGCCATCCCCAATATGGCCATGTCGTCCAAACCCAGGTTGGGACCAGAATACAGCACTGGGTCTGGAAAAGTGGCCATATTGGGAAGGTTGGTCGTAGGCTGCCATATGGTACGATGCTGGCCTTGGTTGATTTTGGGTGGGGGGGTTGAGGTGTAGGCACACATGGAGGAGGTGCTTCAAATCCTGATTGACCATTCACCTGTTGAGGTCGTGGAAGGTGCAAGAGGTTATGTGGTGAAAGCTGCCTTCTTTCAATAAATTCCAAAACCTCATAGGGGTCATTTGGGGAGGTGCATAAATCAATCAGGATTTGAATACACCCTCTCACACGTAGCCTCACCTCACGGGGAAGGGGACAAAGGTGCCAGGCAAGGCTGCGAGCAAAGGCCTCCTCTCCATCATCCGTGGAGGACCCCAGCGTCCACATCCCTCCAACTGGCTTGCATATCTCTCCTTCTGCGGCCTCTGCGTAAAGCCCCTGCTGCCTGTGCGGAGGACACCAGTGGGACAGTAGGGCTGCTGCTGTGCCCATGCTCTTCCTGGCTTCCAGGATCAGGTGCTGCTGAGGGCAGGGGTGCTGGATCTTCAACACTTGCTGTTATCTCTTGTGATGCAGAAGCCGATGGACCTGGAAGGATGGAGATAGAAGAGGCCAAAGATGGGCCTGCCACCTCTTTTTCAACACCAACGGGATCGATCACAGCCTCCGACTCCGACCCGGGCTCTCTCTCAGTGAGGTTGGACTGTGTTCTGTTATTAAACAATAAACCAAAACAAAAAAATTAATAGTTGAGTCATTTCATAACATAAGTTTATTATACATCTATGACCTCGTCTCCCGGTAATTACCTACACACAAACTCCAATCCTCACAAGATCACCTTCTCTACTCCCCTATTATCTCCTCTTCCCACAATCGTATGCAAGATTTATCTCGTGTATCACCCCCTACTTTGGAACCCTGTACCACAACACATCAGACTCTCGCATACCATTGAAACCTTCAAAAAGAGCCTGAAGACCCACTTCTTCCGACAAGCATATAACCTGCAGTAACCACCGATCGACCAAACCGCTGCATGAACAGCTCTATCCTCGCCTACAGTATTCCCACCCATTCCTTGTAGATTGTAAGGCTTCGCGGGCAGGGTCCTCTCTCCTCCTGTACCAGTTATGACTTGTATTGTTTAAGATTATTGTACTTGTTTTTATTATGTATACCCCTCCTTACATGTAAAGCGCCATGGAATAAATGGCGCTATAACAATCAAAAATAATAATAACAATAATAATATAATAATATATTGGTCTCTGATGCTGCGCCATCGTGTCATAACATCTTCCACTGCAATGACATGGTAAAAAATATTCTATGAGCTCATTCTGCACAGTGCTTAAAACAGTTGGCATTGATTGATCATATTTTAACGATGCAAAAAAATGCCTTCTTAAATGAATTTCCTAAAGTTCAAATTGCTTAAAAACAAAAAAAACATTATACACAATAAAATGAAACAACACAAGGCTAGGGTCCACTCCCCTCTGTACCAGTCTGGCGTTAATAAAAATAGTACCCAACGCAACATCTATATATGTATATATATATGTATGTACGTTAAAACTTTCTCATGTTCAGCATCTTTGATTTTGTCAAAAAAAAAAAAAAAATACCAGACTAAGCCCCCCAAAAATCGGTACGAAATCATGTAGGGCAAGCATTTTTCAAGGTTAATTAATGTCGCAACATGAGTGTACTTACAAAGTTGTGTCTGCTCCGCACGTGTGCATTGGTCAAAATCTGGGAATAGAATCCCACAGATGGTCCTCCAAGCTGCCTCTTTCCTGGCCCGGTTGGAGTAGTTTGGATCCCGTTGGTCCCAGATTTCTGGCCTTTCTTGGACCAGGATGAGGAGCATATCCACGTTAGTGATGTATGCCATGCTGCTTGCAACTCCGTGGAGGCGAGTGCCAGACTTCCGGGATGTCTGTGAGGCTTTTTCAGCTAATTAGCATGTCTAAGCTTCCTGATTGAGGACTTAGCACATTTCCTGGCACCTGGAGATGTCTGGCGTATTTCTCGCAAGTCACACTGCTGGTCCGTGTGTAATCCATATTTTTCTCGCCCCCATTGACTTTCATTGGCGGATTTTTTGCGCAATACGCTGACAAACGCAGCATGCTGCGATTTTCTACGGCCGTACAAGACCGTATAATACAGATCCGTAATATACGGCAAATAGGAGCTGGGCCATAGAGAATCATTGTACCGTATGCAATCCATATTTTCTGAGCCTCTCATACGTCCGTAAAACTTGCTAGTGTGACGCCGGCCTTAGGATGCCGTCACACTATCAGTGTTTTTTCAGTATTTTACATCAGTATTTGTAAGCCAAAGCCAGGAGTGGAACAAATAGAGGAAAAGTATAATAGAAACATATGCACCACTTCTGTATTATCACCCACTCCTGGTTTTGGCTACAAATACTGATGTAAAATACTGACCAAATACTGCTAGTGTGATGGCAGCCTAATAGTAACTACATTGTTCATTTATGTATATAATGAAAACAACAAGACTAGGACTAGAAGGTATACTACAAAATGAAATATGTCATAAATCTAAGTGGGTATTTACATAAAATAATAGTATTCTACACAAAGTGGCAGAGGGTGAAAAACCACAAAAAAAGAAATAAATATATATTAAAAAAATATAATTTTATTAGTACATAAATATAAAAAGGTATATATTAACCCCCGGAGCTTTTTTCGGTTTTATGTTTTTGTTTTTCGCTCCCCTCCTTCCCAGAACCATAACTTTTATATTTTTCCGTCAATATGGCCATGTGAGGGCTTATTTTTTGTGAGACGAGTTGTATTTTGAATGACACCATTGGTTTTACCATGTCGTGTACTAGAAAACAGGAAAAAAAATTCCAAGTGCGGTGAAATTGCAAAAAAAAGTGCAATCCCAAACTTGTTTTTTGTTTGGCTTTTTTGCTAGGTTCACTAAATGCTAAAACTGACCTGACATTATGATTTTCCAGGACATTACGAGTTCATAGACACCTAGGTTCTTTTTTATCTAAGTGGTGAAAAAAATTCCAAACTTTGCTAAACAAAAAAAAAATTACGAAATTTTCTGTTACCCGTAGCGTCTCCATTTTTCATGATCTGTGGTCTGCTGAGGGCTTATATTTTGTGTGCCCATCTGATGTTTTTAATTATACCATTTTTGTGCCAATACAATCTTTTGATCGCCCGTTATTGCATTTCAATTCTGGCGTTTTTACTTTTTTTTCTTGCTATGCCGTTTAGCGATCACGTTAATGCTTTTTTTCATTGATAGATCGGGTGATTTTGAACCACCAAATACCAATATGTGCAGGTTTGATTTTTTTATTGTTTTATTTTGAGTGGGGCGAAAGGGGGTGATTTATATATTTTTTAGTTTTTCCATATTTTGAAAAACATTTTTTTTTAATTTTGGCATGCTTCAATAGCCTCCATGTGAGGATAGAAGCTGCCACGACTCAATTGCCTCTGCTACATAGAGACAATGCTCAGATCATCCCTATGTTGTAGAACTACAGCATTGCTATTAGCGCTGACCACAGGGTAGCGCTCATAGCAATCTGGCATCAACAACCATAGAGGTCTCAAGGAGACCTCTGATTGTCATGTCGACGCACCGATGACCCCCAATCATGGGGTCACCCGTGCGAGCATTTCCGTCAGGATGGCCGGAAGCGCTTGTAAAATGCTGCTGTCAGAGTTTGACAGCTGCATTTAACTAGTTAATAGGCGCAGGTGGATCGTGATTCTGCTCATGTCTATTGCGGGCACATGTCAGCTGTTTAAAACAGCTAACATGTCACGGCTTTGATGCGGGCTCACCGCCGGAGCCCACTTCAAAGCGGGGATTTTGCCATCGGATGTACTATTCCATCCGATGGCAGAAAGGGGTTAAAATTATGGGGGGCAATACACCAAAGAAAGTTCATGACAAACATATCAGTGAAAAGGGGGATCTTGTATAAATCAAGGATGGGCAAATTACGACCTGCGGGCCACATCCGACCCTCTGGCTGTTCCAGTCTGGCTCAAGGACAGGGACAGCTGAAGGGCTAAACCAGTAGCCCAAGGGCCGCACTATGCCCTCAGCCACCACCCGTCCGCTGCCACCCGCTGTCACCGCTATCTGCATCCTCGGAATGCAGACAGCAGTGACTACATTGGTGGAGGAGGGGACCGTCGGCTCCTCCTACCACCAGGCAGCATATGAGCCAGCAGAGGCAATTACATCACTTCATCATATCAGCCATGCATTGTGGAGAGTCAATACACAGGAGACCTGATCAGCGCATCTTGGCAATGGGTGCGAGGTGAGAATATGTTGTTTTTTTCAAATACAGCACTGGCAAAAATTAAGAGACCACTGCAAAATGTTCAGTTTGTCTGATTTTTCTTTTTATAGGTATATTTTTGAGTAAAATGTAAATTATTCCTTTATTCTATAAACTTCTGACATGTCTCCAAATTTCCAAGCAATAAATGTAGTATTTTTTTTCTAAAAAGGAGAAATGGTCAAAATAAAAGAAAACCCAGTGCTTTCAGACCTCAAATAATGCAAATAAAAGAAGTTCATAATCATTTAGAAACAACAATACTAATGTTTTAACTCAGGAAGAGTTCAGAAATCAATATTTTGTGTAATAACCATGATTTTTAATCACAGCTTTCATGCGCCCTGGCATGCTTTCCACCAGTCTTTCACACTGCTTCTGGCGCAAAATTGTAAGCAGTTGTTTGATGGCTTGTGACTATCCATTATCCTCTTGATTACATTCCAGAGGTTTTCAATGGGGATAAGGTCTGGAGATTTGGCTGCCCATGACAGGGTTTTTATGTGGTGGTCTCTTAATTTTTGCAAGAGCTGTATGTGTGGGATGTTTGCATGTATATGGGAGGTTATGTGAGGGCTCATACTGTATATAGGAAGCTATGTGGGGGTAATACTGTATATAGGGGGTTATGTGGGGTCTCATACTGTATATAGAGGGGCTGTGTGTGGATTCATACTGTATATAAGAGGCTATGTGAGGGCTCATACTGTATTTAGGGGGCTATCTGAGGGCTCATGCTGTACATAGGAGGCTATGTGGAAGCTCATACCATATATAGGAGGCTACGTGAGGGCTCATACTGTATATGGGAGGCCATGTTGGGCTCATACTGTATACAAGAGGCTTTATGAGGGCTCATACTGCATTTAGGGGGCTCATACAGTACATAGGAGGCTTTGTGGGGTCTCATACTGTGTATAAGAGGCTATGTGAGGGCTTATACTATATTTATGGGGCTATCTGAGGGCTCATACTGTACATAGGAGGCTATGTGGGAGCTCATACTATATATAAGAGGCTATGTGAGGGCTCATTCTGTATAGGAAGCTATATGGGGGCTTATACTTTATGTAGAGGGCTATATGTGGGGTTCATACTGTATATAGAAGGGCTATGTTGGGGCTCATTCTGTATGTAAGGGATTGTGTGGTGGCTCATACAGCATATAGAGGGACTGTGTCAGCTCATTTGGTATAGAGGGATGTCAGCATAATTCTGCTCAATATTAAGTGATAAAATTAATATTAATATAAAATGATTAATATGTTAATATTAATATCGAGCAGAATTAATTTCAGTGTATTGGTTCTGCCATCCACAACAGTCATGGTCTCTAATGTGGCCCCTCGGGAAAATTAATAGTCCACCTCTGGTATAAATAATAGTGTTGTATTAGGAAGGGGTTCTTTACAGTAAGAGAAGTCAGACTGTGGAATGCTCTTCCACAAGAGGTAGTAATGGCAGACACTATTACAGCTTTTAAAAAAGTGATGGACGATTTCCTTAATAACGATATAGGAACTTGAGAGCTATTTAGTTACCTTATAGATCTGTTCTCTCTTGCAACTGTATAGTGTTGGAGGATAATGCATTCAGATGTGGGAGAAATGTTTTTGCAGGTCCGACTGATCCGTGTCTATAACTTTGCTGGTTATAGCTAAATTAGTGACAAAATGTACAATTAGTGGAGAAAGGATGAACTTGATGAACCTAGGTCTTTTTTAAACATATGCAACTATGTAACCTATGTAACTCTGTAAAATTCGTCTGTGTATGTAGGATATAGCAGATGAGCTTATAGTGCTCAGTGAGATTATATACGGTACATTTATAAAAACAAGTGGCTTCATAAATATATTAAATAAATGCACTGCATATAATAAATAAAACACATACCATAGGAGGGAGAACAATACATAAATTAGGACCCCAAAAGCCAAGACTCCAACGTACGTTTCGCCAGTGGCTTTCTCAAGGAGGCAACGGTCACTCATAAGCTCCCATTATAAGAGGTGTGACAGGATCCAACCATTGTTATTTTTTTCAGGAGCTACATGTGGGTATTAGTTTCTGGATGGGGATATTACTCTGGTATTGCACAGTGGTGAAATTCAGTGTGCCTGTGGTGGTATGACCCAATCACTATGTGCTGCTAATATATGATCAGGAATTTCTTGATCTTTGCATACTATCTGATCCATGTTATTCTATACAGATTAGCGTTTGTGATGACCAGGGGTGTAACTGCATAAACACATTAACTTAATAGTGGTGTAATCAGCCTCTTTGCCCAGGACTACAAAGCTTGTAAAGATGGGCCTGGCTGTAATAATTGTCTGGGGATTGCTAGATTTAAATGAATGGGGCTTATCCCCTACTATAATTCATTGTTCTCACCGCAACCCAAAACTACTAACATACATAGATTCCAAATACCAGTATAAGGTTAACACATGTTCCTTTTATTTCCATAAAAAAAAAATATTTTAAGCAATTCCAAATATAAATCCTCTACATAATAACTTTCTTGTCATTCATTCTATTCTAACTACATGAAAAATTAACAAGATAGGAACTTGAGAGCTATTTAGTTACCTTATGGATCTGTTCTCTCTTGCAACTGTATAGTGTTGGAGGATAATGCATTCAGATGTGGGAGAAATGTTTTCCCAGGTCCGACTGATCCGTGTCTATAACTTTGATGGATGACGGACTCTCTGTAGCTCAAAACTGCATGAAAATCAAACTTGTGGAAAGTGACATATTCCTCGGCGTAAGGTTTGCCCTCTGAAGGTACTGCTGAAAGGATCAGCCTTTGTTCATAGGTGAGTGAGACGTGTAATGTCACACAATATCCCATCTCTATAACAACTAATGTTTTCTCTTAGGGACAGTTTAAATGAGTCTTCAGGGAGCCGGGAAACCTTCTTCTGTTTTCTGCACACATACAGTATATAGATTATTGCTCATAGGCTTTGTATGAGGCTAGTAAAACCAGTTATGATCAGGTCTTCTGGTCATGCAGTACCGTTGGCATTCCACAATAGCAAACTATTGTTAGGCGAAAAGTGATTCCATAGAGTTAAAGAGTAACCGTCATTTGATTTTTTTTCTTCATAAGTCCATAGAACACGTGAAAATAAGAAACTTTGTAATATATTAGAGAAATCTGCTTCTTTATCCTCCTTGTCTGTTCAGTCATTTTCAAAATTCTTAAGAGATAGTAGTTATTGGTTTAGAGTCACTGTTTTATTGTTATGTGTGTGTAATATTAAAATGTGTAAATAAAGGTTGATTTTTTTTAATAAGAAAAATTAATGACACTTCTTGATTTAATTTTGTGTAATGGCCAAATGGTCAGTATGTTTAAACATTTGATGGAGTGTTGCCCACCTTATGTGTAGGAGAGTTGGCTGGGTTCATATGTTTACCCATTTTTTTCTATAATGGAATGGGTACAAAAACGCTGCAGATCCGCAAAAAAGAAGTGACATGCTACTTCTTTTAATCCGCAGCGTTTCCGCACTGAATTTTCCGCACAATTAGTACAGCTTTTTTTTCTCATTGATTTACATTGTACTGTCAATCACTTGCGGATCTGCAGTGCTTCTGCACGGTAAAAAAACTCTGAGGATCCGCAGGAAATTCGCAACGTGTGCACATACCCTAACTATCAGTGCGCCTAAGTTGATGGCTCTCTTACATCAATACAGCTAGGTGATTCAAACATCTCCTCAATCTCCTCCAGCACCAGAATGCAAAGGCTTAGGCCGGCGTCACACTAGCGAGTTTTATGGACGTATGAGCGCATTAAATACGTCCGTAAAACACGCATTACACGCGGCAAAATTATTCTCTATGCCCCAGCTCCTATCTGCCGTATTTTACTGATCAGTATTATATGGCTTTCTACGGCCGTAGAAAACCGCAGCATGCTGCGTTTGTCATTGTATTGCGCAATAAAATCGCCAATGCAAATCTATGGAGGCCCGAAAAATATGGATTACACATGGACCAGCAGTGTGACTTGCTAGAAATACGCAGCGGTGTTAGCGAGAAAAGCCGGCAATTCAGTGCGGTGTACAGTAAAATCACACTGGCAGCTTACAATAGAATAGGTGGAATAAATGTGTACACATAGAATAGGTATATATATATATATATATGTCAGTAGACACATATATGAATATATATTAATATTTCATCCAGCGCTATACAGCTTAAAAGCCGGTAATTCAATTGCCGGCTTTTGCTATCTCCTTCCTGAACCCGACATGATATGAGACATGGTTTACATACAGTAAACCATCTCATATCCCCTTTTTTTTGCATATTCCACACTACTAATGTTAGTAGTGTGTATGTGCAAAATTTGGCCGTTCTAGCTATTAAATAAAAGGTTTAAATGGCAGAAAAAATTGGCGTGGGCTCCCGCGCAATTTTCTCCGCCAGAGTAGTAAAGCCAGTGACTGAGGGCAGATATTAATAGCCTGGAGAGGGTCCATGGTTATTGGCCCCCCCCTGGCTAAAAACATCTGCCCCCAGCCACCCCAGAAAAGGCACATCTGGAAGATGCGCCTATTCTGGCACTTGGCCACTCTCTTCCCATTCCCATGTAGCGGTGGGATATGGGGTAATGAAGGGTTAATGTCACCTTGCTAATGTTACCTTCATTCGCGGTGAGGCGCCCTCTGCTGGATTTCCTTCGAGCGTGGGAAAAATTCAGAAAAGTTCCCAGGCTCGAGTTCATATGAGGACAAGCAGCAGAGGGCGCCTCACCGCGAATGAAGGTAACTACAGGTCATTGACCTAGTTTCCATTCATTCGCTGGGGTTTTACAGCCAGGAGCATAGCATTAACCCCTTCAGATGGATTTACAACGTGGGACGTTACAGATCCTCATAAGGTATGTATATTGTTGGTTTATTATTTTTTCTTTGTCATAGAGCGAGGGTCTTCAGCCAGTGGATTGAGCGTACAATAAAAGATTACAACAAACGGTGTGTTTATTTCATTAAAATACTTTTTAATAATGTGTGTGTGTTTTTTTTAACTCTTTCATACAATTGGATTAATAATGGATAGGTGTCATAATTGACGCCTCTCCATTATTAATCTGGCTTAATGTCACCTTACAATAGCAAGGTGACATTAACCCTTCATTACCCCATATCCCACCGCTACACAGGAATGGGAAGAGAGTGGCCAAGTGCCAGAATAGGCGCATCTTCCAGATGTGCCTTTTCTGGGGTGGCTGGGGGCAGATGTTTTTAGCCGGGGGGGGGGGGCAATAACCATGGACCCTCTCCAGGCTATTAATATCTGCCCTCAGTCACTGGCTTTACTACTCGGGCAGAGAAAATTGCGCGGGAGCCCACGCCAATTTTTTCCGCCATTTAACCCTTTAATATAATAGCTAGAATGGCCAAATTTTGCACATACACACTACTAACATTAGTAGTGTGGAATATGCAAAAAAGAGGGGGATATGACATGGTTTACTGTATGTAAACCATGTCTCAAATCATGTCAGGTTTGTGAAGGAGATAGCAAAAGCCGGCAATTGAATTACCGGCTTTTAAGCTATCTCGCGCTGGATGAAATATTAATATATATATATATATATATATATATATATATATATATATATATATATATGTGTGTCTCACTAACATATATATATATATAGACAGTATATATGTTTTTATTATTTTTTAAGCACATGGATCCCTTGTATATCGGAATGTCGGTTTTGCAAGCCTGCGAGAAAATCTTGCAGTACGGATGCCATACGGATTACATACGGAGGATGCCATGTGCAAAATATGCTGACACACCCTGCCTACGGAGGAGATACAGACCACTATTTTGGGGACTTTTCAGCGTATTACGGCCGTAAAATACGGACCGTATTGTCTTACGCCGAGTGTGACGCCGGCCTTACTCTTCATCTATTAAGGCTATGTGCACACGTTGCGGAAATGTGTGGAGATTTTTCCGCACTGATTTTGGTAAATCCGCAGGAAATCCACACTGTAGTGCTTCCATGGTTTTTGTGCGGAATCCACCTGCGGATTCCTATTGAGGTGCAGGTGTAAACCGCTGCAGAATCCGTTGCCTTTCCGCGCGTTTTTTTCCGCAGCATGTGCACTGCGGATTTTGTTTTCCATAGGTTTACATGGTACTGTAAACTCATGGAAAACTGCTGCAAATCTGCAGCGGCCAATCCGCTGCGGATCCGCAGCAAAATCTGCAGCGTGTGCACATAGCCTAATAAATTAACTGAGATAAGTTGTCCGGATCAATTTTTTTTACTTAGTGTCCAGGATGCTGTGGGATTGGTGACTAAGATTAAATGCAGATGTCGTTGACGGAATTGAAATTTTGCAATGTAGAAAATTGAGTGTTATGGTGATGAAGGAGGTGGAATGAGAAGATCATTGTGTTAAGCTGATGGTGTCACTTTCAGAGATAACAGCATTCAGCTGTAAGGCTAATTTCACATTTGCGGTAGGATCCGCAGCGTTTAATCCGCATCCACAAGTGCAGGAAAAAACGCATAGAAACACGTACAAACACGGCGTTTTTTAGTTGCATGCGGTGAACACATGCGGTTAAAAAACGCCGCGTTTGTACATGTTTCTATGCGTTTTTTCCTGCGGTTGCGTTTTTGGTGCGCAGGGTGAAAAATTTAACAGGAGAAAAATCTAGATAACCAGACAGCGCCAATGGGACTACAGAGGGCGTGTATAATGGGATCCCTATATATAGACCCTTGAGCAGCTGAAGTCTTCAGATTTTTCTCCTGTATGCTGTGTCATAATGGATCTTCGCATGGAGAGCTTTTATTTCAACCTGGATTTAAGCATCAAGCTGTTTCTGTTGAGGGAGGATCTAAAGTGATCCTTCACGGTTAACTCAGTGATTTCCAAATTAATCTACAGGGCGTTGCCGGGAACTGAAAATGACCAGACGGAGACGAATGTCTCTGTTTGGGGGGGATCAAGCAGATCTCTGGCCCCCGTTTATTGTGCATCAACTTCTATAATCATAGAAATTACACTTCAACCAATCAGCATAAGAACACGCTCACAGTTCTTAACCTATAAGAATGCAGGAACAGTCTGCACGTCAAAGTCTCGTAGAACAATACACCCTCAGTCTCATGTCCTGCCCAGGTTGCAACAATCAAGGTCTCATCAAGGTCTCATAACAGCTGTAAACTTTATCCTACTAACAAAATTGATATCAAAACAACAAAATGGAGTCGAAAAGCACAAAATGGAGAATCTTTCTTAATATGTTCCTTCACATTTCTTGCCTGTGCGTTTGCTTGGGAGCAAGACAGAAATCGCGAAAGATTGAGAAGGAGACGGCATAGGCGTTTTTGGAGACACCCCATTATTGAATTACGTGAGAGATGTGGAGCCTATCACACGCTGTATGGTGAGCTTAATGCCAACCCAGAGAAATTCCATGAATATACAAGGACTAGATTGTGGCCCGATTCTAACGCATCGGGTACTCTAGAATATGCATGTCCCTGTAGTATATGGACAATGATGATTCCAGAATTCGCGGCAGACTGTGCCCGTCGCTGATTGGTTGAGGCAACCTTTATGACATTGTCACCATGGCAACCATTATGACATCTACGTCATAGAACTTAACACAATTGAATGAAATTATGAAACAGATCATCAAAATATATAAACCACATTACATGAACTGTAACTGTATTTAAATAAATCATAGGACAAAAGAAGGACATTGACACTATAATACATTTATTAACAATATCAAGCCAAAATATTTTTGTACACCACATTTCTTGTGAATACCTTTTGACTACCTATAAGCAACTTTCCTTGTAAAGGGGTAGGAAGAACTTGCACCTTGACGTTGGTTCTCATTTTAACTCTTGAAAATGCAACGTAGAGTTGTCCATGACCAAAAACGGGCTGCGGTAGATATATGCCAACACGGTGTAGAGTTTGACCTTGTGACTTGTTTATTGTCATGGCAAAAGCTGGTTTTATTGGAAACTGTCGACGCCGAAGTCTAAATGGAAGACCCGTGTCTGAAGGACATAAATCAATGCGTGGAATGAACACTTCATCTCCTTTTGCTGATCCAGTGATCACTCTTGCTTGAATGACGTGAGAATGGAGTCCAGTAACAATAAGGCGAGTTCCATTACATAGACCATTTTTCGTATTTAGATTCCGCAGCAACATTATGATTGTTCCAACTTTCAGTTGAAGTCTGTGGGATGGCATTCCTGATGGCGTAAGACTATTTAAAAATTCAACTGGATAATGCTCTCGTTCATCTTCATTGTCTACATCCACTGAATCATCACTTTTATACAACTTATACTCACCAGGCATTCTATCCATCACACGGGAATTTAGCAGAGCCACTAAAAGAAAGAACCTGGCACTCAACTTAATGCTCGTGAGATTTTAATGGTAGTAGCCAAAAAACGTTTCAGTCCTATATCTGGACCTTCATCAGTTACGTACTATGATGAAAAAGTGAATGACTGTAGTGTCATATAAGGCACAGCATGGTCTTCGTCTGGTATTTGCGCAGATAGGTTTAGGCACACAGACTGGACTTATTAACGCTGATAGGTGCTGTGCTTGTGTCCAGACACGGAATCCCCGCTTGTCTCAAGCACAGCACCTATCAGCGTTAATAAGTCCAGTCTGTGTGCCTAAACCTATCTGCGCAAATACCAGACGCAGACCATGCTGTGCCTTATATGACACTACAGTCATTCACTTTTTCATCATAGTACGTAACTGATGAAGGTCCAGATATAGGACTGAAACGTTTTTTGGCTACTACCATTAAAATCTCACGAGCATTAAGTTGAGTGCCAGGTTCTTTCTTTTAGTATCACATGGTGTGGGAACCTACCTGGGCACCACTAGTAGTAGTGCACACGGCTTTATCTTTGGATTTAGCAGAGCCACGGCATCATTCTTGGGACAGAGAATTGCATGAGAAGAGGCCCTCTCAACACTGCTTTGGTCGTTCACATCAATTTCAATGCATTGTCCAAAAACATCAGTTACGATGCAGTCAGTGCACAACATGTCTTCTGGTATTTCAATAATATCTTCTCCAAGGTTGTATTGGTTGCTAAGTTCACCGTTGCCAAGTTTAAGAAGCCAGTTGCTATACTCTGGGTCCGAAGATCGCATATCGTTAATTAGTTGGAGTTTATTGAACTGTTTCCAAAGGTCAGCCATTTTTAAGCTGGACTCGATAACATCTGTTCTTGTTCCATTTGGTATGACTGGAAGGCATTGCCTAAAATCTCCACCAATGACAAAAACTTTACCTCCAAACGGAATTTTATTTTTTTCAGCAACATTTGTAGTCATTACTTCATGCAGAAGTCTGTCAATTAAGCTCAAAGCGTATTTGGGTGCCGTGGTGCACTCGTCAAGTATGAAAACATGTGCATTTTTTAACAGTCTTCCTGCAAATGTGTCTTGTTTTATTATGGAAATAGAGATTTCGTTGACTGGAACTGGTATCCCAAAGAGTGAATGGATAGTGCGACCTCCTCGTAAAAGGTTTGCTGCAATCCCTGTTGTAGCCGATGGCAATACGACTTTTCCCAACCCTCTAACGTGATGCATTAAAGCTTCATAGAGGTATGTTTTACCGCTTCCTCCTGGACCGTCAATAAAGAAACATTTTGGCCTTGCATCTGCTTGGTTTTCTATAGCGCTCACAATAGTGTCATATGCAATCCGTTGTTGTTCATTTAAGGAGTTTGTCTTCTCTGTTGCCAGCAATAATTCATAAGCTTCGTCATACTCTGGAACTTGTGGAACTTGAATGGCAGGCTGGGGCAAATTAAAGTCTGAAAATGTTTTTCCATGTAGTAGTAAGATATTTTGGACATTTTGCATGGCATACGATTCGCAATTTTGACAACTTCCACTTCTGCTGTGAAGACGTAGGCAGTAGTCCTCGATTAGATGTTCTTTAAAATTTGTCCAAAGCTGAGCTGGATTTGTAGGCGGTCCAAATACACAGATGTAGGCAAACAATTCACGAAGTTGCTTAGGCATATGTAGAGTAACTGCGTCTTCTAAAGTAAGTTTCCACACAGTATCATCCAATAGAAGTCCTAAGGCCAAAGCTGCAGCTTTAAATGTATCGTGCAATACTCCGTTAACTGTTTTCAAATCGTCATACGTTTTAGCTCCTTTGATATGTAGTAGTAACAGCCGAAGGCAATATCTTTCTTGATCCTTGACACTAACAGTATACATGCGTCCAATTATTCTGCTAACTCCTTGTTGTCTTGGACTCCAAGTTTTATTCCAAACGTAATGCTCTGGAATCTCTCGGTACAAATACTGCCTTGCGTTTTCGTCACATTGGTTCAGCAAAAACCATTCCATTAATGTTGATGTCGTGCTTAAGTTTTTGAGACATCTTTGACTACAGCATCTTCAAAGAAATAAAGCTGCTGTTGATTTGGTAAATGAATAGCTAAACGTATAATGGCATGGGACTGTGAATGCATTGGAAACGCAAATATCCTCCAAGCTGCTTCTGGAGCACTGACATATCTTGAGTCAACAAAAGTTGATGATTCATCGTGATTGACTGTTTTCTGTTGTATTTCGATGTTAGCTTTGTCATGCCCCTTGTAGATGTACTTGAAGAGATATTTTACACTTTTTATTGAAGCACAGACTTCTATGTTGATGTGACAGTTGTAGCATTTTGATAAGTACGGGTTGTATGGGACTATCCATGAGTTATTTATAATTTTATTGTTGCAAGCAATGTTATCAATGTGTCGCCGGTAGGATGGGTAGCCATCCAAGTCTTTAAACAGTGTGCTGTTTCAACTCCTTTGGAAACCCTTTTGTACACTTTCCGTTTTCCATGCATGGACTTTTTGGATTTGCTACACCGCATGGGCCATGAACCATATGAGAGACTACAATATTATACAGTTCTGGATACTTTTCTTGGTTAGGAATTTCAGCCCACACTATATTGTCGATTTCTTCCTCCGTACGAATCTTGGAATCCGTGTCTAAGATAATTAGTATATGCGCATGTGGGAGACCTCGTTTCTGAAACTCTATGACGTGTACCATTGCTACGATTGTTCCAAAAAGTCCATTTTTGATGTCTTTGCAAATGTTCTTGAAGAACGCAGTAGTCTTCAACTTTAAGTTGTTTTTGATTCATTCTTATGAAATTTAGATGATTAGCTTCAATTTTAACATATGCGTCAACTAAGTACTGTTGTGTCAGTTTCCCACCGTTTAAAATAGGATTGAAGTAATTTCGGACAGACAGACGAAAACTGTAGTATTGCAGCTGTGTAATTCTTCTTGAAGTTCCTTGTTGGTTTAGGTTTTCATGCCACCCTTGTTCACCTCTTGGAAAGAACAGCGGATACAGAAGAGCATCAAGGTTGCTGTGCAAAATGCTAATTCGCTGTGTCTTAGGAACCAAAGGGTTGTTTTGGTCTGGCTTAAGATGGACTAATGTATCCCTTTGAAAAGGAGGTTCTCCATCATCGTTTTGAAAAACAACTGCGACCTCACACGTGGTTTGTTGTAAAGTCGGGGATCCTGTTTACGTTCTTGTTTAATGGCCATGACAATAGAAGGCATTTCAGTACCATTTTGTATAGCCCTCTGTTCCTCCTCAGCTTGAATGTCTTTTAGCATGCGATATGCGGCAGCAAATGGGCTTATTTTTTGTAAATGTACAGCAATTTGGTTCATCAGTTCAGCATCACACTTTTCGTTTTCTTTTAGGTTCATCCTTTGTTCTGTAGCCTCATTTGTATCAATGATGTATAATTGTGTAAATTTTGGTGGTTGTCCTATTTCTGGGAGAAGTGTTCCAGTGCGATGGTAGATCTGGCCGTGAATTTTAAAACAATAAGGTCCGAATCCAGGGGGCGGTGCAATGTTGGCACCGAATGAAGCAAACGCATGAGAACTGTTGATGCTTCTGATATTTTCCATAAAATTTCTACTATGTTGATGCATTCCTTTCATTAACTGCTCAAACAGATCTGAGTAGTGAGGTCTCGGTAGCATAACTTTTCCTTTTTGGCAGCATTGAGTAAACTGATTGTCAGATGGTTTTTCATCAATGAAATTCAGATAGTCGCATTTAGAGCAAACTGCATTCATATTCCCACAGTAGTGTTCATGAATTGTACTTTCATTGTCTGTTATATAATGTGCAAGTTGTTGAATATTGTCCTGGTCGTGCCTTAGTTGGTAGAGCATTCGTTTTTTATGAATTTGGCGATCATGTTGTTCCTGTTGCACAACAGTTTGTTGTGGTGTCTCCGGTTGACGATGGTGTCTGTGAGATTCCGTATCCTGGGCTTGTCTGGCGGCAGTTTGTTGTGGTGTCTCCTGTTGGCGACGTTGTCTGTGAGATTCCACATCCTGGGCTCGTCTGGCGGCACTTTCTTGTGGTGTCTCCTGTTGGCGACGTTGTCTGTGAGATTCCGTATCCTGGGCTTGTCTGGCGGCAGTTTGTTGTGGTGTCTCCTGTTGGCAACGTTGTCTGTGAGATTCCACATCCTGGGCTTGTCTGGCGGCAGTTTCTTGTTGTGTCTCCTGTTGGCGACGTTGTCTGTGAGATTCCACATCCTGGGCTTGTCTGGCGGCAGTTTCTTGTGGTGTCTCCTGTTGGCGACGTTGTCTGTGAGATTCCACATCCTGGGCTTGTCTGCCGTCAGTTTCTTGTGGTGTCTCCTGTTGGCGACGTTGTCTGTGAGATTCCGCATCCTGGGCTTGTCTGGCGTCAGTTTCTTGTGGTGTCTCCTGTTGGCGACGTTGTCTGTGAGATTCCGCATCCTGGGCTTGTCTGGCGTCAGTTTCTTGTGGTGTCTCCTGTTGGCGACGTTGTCTGTGAGATTCCACATCCTGGGCTTGTCTGCCGTCAGTTTCTTGTGGTGTCTCCTGTTGGCGACGTTGTCTGTGAGATACCACATCCTGAGCTTGTCTGGCGTCAGTTTCTTGTGGTGTCTCCTGTTGGCGACGTTGTCTGTGAGATTCCACATCCTGGGCTTGTCTGGCGTCAGTTTCTTGTGGTGTCTCCTGTTGGCGACGTTGTCTGTGAGATTCCACATCCTGGGCTTGTCTGTCGTCAGTTTCTTGTGGTGTCTCCTGTTGGCGATGTTGTCTGTGAGATTCCACATCCTGGGCTTGTCTGGCGTCAGTTTGTTGTGATGTCTCCTGTTCCCGATGTTGTCGTTTTCTTGCTGCTGCTGCTGCTTTTCTGTCATCCTCATTGGCGTATTTTTGTTTACGACCCATTCTACATACAGGGAGACGCAGGCACGCACCCTACACAATGGCGGCACTTGACAGCAGTGGAGGACAATGATGATTCCAGAATTCGCAGCAGACTGTGCCTGTCGCTGAATCAGAAACGTGGGATTTCTCCGTCCTTTATGACATCATCGTCGCTGTGCCCGTTGCTGATTGGTCGAGGCCAATCCTGGCCTCGACCAATCAGAGACGCGGGATATCTACGTCCTTTATGACATCATCGTCGCTGTGCCCGTTGCTGATTGGTCGAAGCCTGGGGGCCTCGACCAATCAGAGACGCGGGATTTCTACGTCGATGCTGTGCCGGTCTCTGATTGGTCGAGGCCTGGCGGCCTCGACCAATCAGAGACGCGGGATTTCCAGGACAGACAGACAGACAGACAGATAGACAGAAAGACAGACAGACGGAAAAACCCTTAGACAATTATATACAGTATATAGATGTCGCAAGACTCGTTCCGGGATTTGCTTGCTCGTGTCCAAGGAACCATACGGAGACAGGACACCCAGCTGCGTAGAGCGATTCCACCAGAGGAACGTCAGCTGGTTACATTAAGGTACGTTCCAAATCCAAACCAATGCCAGTCCAAATTTTGGGTGTTCTGACATGTAAAAAGCCGATCAAAATAGATCTATTTTTAATTTTAACAAGATCCCACCAAATTTAGAGGAACATAGCTATAGTAGGAATTTAAAACGTAACCTTTAATATATACAAGGTAAAAATGTAGACAAAAACAAAAACAAATAATGTCACCCAAAAATAGTGCCTATAGTGGTACTGAATGATGTAACCTGTAAGTAAAAAACAGCACTTATGGGCGATACCACAATAGAGAATCAGTGGGAATGGCCGCAACCGTGCGGCGTGTAATGTCCCACAACAGCAAGATACCACTTAATAGCAATAATACAAAAATGCAAAACAATTGCTAGTTCACGTGACCTTGTATGTATAAATATTGGCAGGTATCCAATACTGAAAAGGCGGGAGGAGGTAAGGCAAGTGAGACGTCATAAATAATAAACAATAGTAAAACAAGAACGATCTCACCAACTGCCGAAACCCGGATAGGTGGAGCCCATAGCGCGCTGAGGTGGAGGGGTCCAAGGATCAGCAACGTCAGGAGACAATACCCTGTCAAAACCCTGAAAGGCTATCCATAAACCTATGTTCCCGAGCTCCCGCCCTTACAAGGGCAGTCCACAACTACCCCTGATCAACATCATGGCCTGCACTCCCCCTATAGATGTCCCAACGCGTTTCTTCGCAGGCCGTATCATCAGGGGACTGGCCTGCTTGGGAGCTAAAGTGCACGGATGCTGAGAACAGAGAAACCTGACACCCTCCAAATAGCATTAAGGAGAGTGAACAGGATAGCTGGGTCCACTTAAATAGTGTGCTAACGGGCATAATTAGCCTATCACATTCTAGATACTCAGTCATGTGATCAATGGAAGCAAAATAATATTTGTAATGCGGTATATAACTAAGCCAATGCGCAAAAACAACATAATCAATATAAGTACTCCAACGTACCATATCCAGAAATACCTGGAAATAATGATCCGGAGTGCAGACGCCATAATCTCGGTGGAGAAACACGAGAAATACACTTCCAGTGACGGCGGAAGTACAAGTTGCTAAGGAACTACTAACGCCGCTGTGCGTCACTAAGCGCCGGAGAACCGGAAGTAAGGACTACCGAGATACTGAGTCACAACAAACGCCAAAGCATAAAGGTTCCCAGATACACCGGAAGTATAGTGGCAAACATAACGCTGTAGCGTAACCCCTCCCATGACATGGTCG
This sequence comes from Ranitomeya imitator, assembly GCF_032444005.1. Lineage (NCBI taxonomy): Eukaryota > Metazoa > Chordata > Amphibia > Anura > Dendrobatidae > Ranitomeya > Ranitomeya imitator. Next base: position 556,142,016 of record NC_091282.1, on the reverse strand, counting down.
CTAGGAGACCAATGACGCCACAGCGCGCCGCCGAAACACAGCAACTATAGAACTGAAAATAATGTTTACCAAAATGCCGAGACACTCTGACAAGAACGCACCGGGACATAAAAGTTCCCGGATGCGCCAAAAATATGGTGGTTACGCAAACGCTATAACGTTACTATTACAGCGGAATAGTCCCTCTTAGAAACGCCAGAAGGGCTTAATTGCCTGTAAGTGATGCTAAAATAGCACCTAACAAAACGCTGAAGCGTCACCGTTGTACTAGTATCTCCCGAAAACCAGACAATTAAATCGCAAGGGACACACTAATCCCATAACATACCATGGCGCGATTTTTGGTTCTGAGGTCGAAACACTAGTACATAATAATAATAATAATAATTTTATTTATTTAGCGCCAACATATTCCGCAGCGCTTTACAAATTATAGAGGGGACTTGTACAGACAATAAACATTACAGCATAACAGAAATACAGTTCAAAACAGATACCAGGAGGAGTGAGGGCCCTGCTCGCAAGCTTACAAACTATGGGGAAAAGGGGAGACACGAGAGGTGGATGGTAACAATTGCTTTAGTTATTCGGACCAGCTATAGTGTAAGGCTCAGGTGTTCATGTAAAGCTGCATGAACCAGTTACCTGCCTAAGTATGTAGCAGTACAGACACAGAGGGCTAATACTGCATAAAGTGTATGAGAACATGATGCGAGGAACCTTTTTTTTTTTTTTTTTTTTTTTTTTTATTATAAATAGGCCACACAGGGATCGTTAGGTTAATGCATTGAGGCGTTAGTACATGATGATATATGGTAAAAAACCACTACTACAAAGTGACTCAAACGCTAGGCGACCTAATATAAAACTAGGTGATCCAGGAAGCCTTCTGTAAAATATAGTGAAGCATAAAGTACAAATGCATGCCTTTACCATATTACAAAAGGAAGAAAGCGCACCGTTGATAGCAAACTTAATCGCATAAATAACCCCTAATAAAATTAAATGAACTAAGGAGTAGTTATGATAACAACCAATACATATACAATTAGTTGGAGCAAAGGGTGACGAAAGAAGGATTTCAGGGGGGCATATCAAATAACTGAACCAACAATTTGGCTATCTAAAAAGAGGACAAGAAAAAGTCTTAACAGGTTTTTACAGAAAACATCCATAATTAATCTGATCATTAAGCCCATGAGGCGAGACGGTATCTAAATAGAAGATCCATCTTGCCTCCTTTTGCAACAGCAACTGATCCCAGTTGCCTCCTCGAACGGGCCTAGTAATTTTCTCAATGGCTATGAATCGCAGGTTCTTTACTTGGCCATTATGCATCTGGTTAATATGTCGGGACACAGAGGTGTCCCTGTTATGTAGAACGTCACCCACATGTTCTCCAATCCTTTTCTTAAACTCCCTGATCGTCTTACCTATATACTCCATGCCGCAAGTACAAGAGGCCCTATAAATAACCCCTTTTGTGCTGCAGTTAATAAACTACTTGATGGGGTACTCCTTGCCGGTAACATTACTGACAAATGATTTACTATTGTCGACATATTGGCATACCGTGCAGTGTCCACACTTATAGCACCCCGTGACGCTACTCTTAAGCCATGTGTCCCTGGAGGGATTGGTAAAATGGCTATGGACAATTCTGTCTTGCAGCGATCTGGATTTCTTATAGGTGATAGTAGGAACATCCCCCAGATGGTTAGAAATATCCGGATCCATCTGGAGGATAGACCAGTGTCTTTTGAGGATGTCCCTAACTTTGTTGGCCCCATTGTCATAGGTGGTAATAAAACGAACAGAGTTATCGTCCTGTTTTTTAGGGGCAGGATTCAACAGTTCACCGCGATTCCTCCTCTTTGCCTCATGATACGCTTTACTCAGGACATCCTGGGGATAGCCTCTTGCCAGGAACCGTTCTCTTAGTTCCTGAGACTGTGTCTCAAAGACATGATTATCGGAACAATTTCTCCGAACCCGGAGATATTGTCCTTTTGGGATGCCTCTTTTTAGATGAACAGGATGATGGCTCTCCCAATGCAGGAGGGCATTGGTGGCTGTAGGTTTACGAAATGTAGAGGTAAGTAATTCGCCACCTCCCCCTTTTGTAATCAGGATGTCCAGAAATGGTAAAGACCGAGTTTCAAAAACCGATGTAAAAGAGAGACCAATCTCATTATGGTTCAAGGCGTGTACGAATGCGGTGAACTCCTCCTCCGTACCCCGCCAGACAATCAGAATGTCGTCAATGTATTTGGTCCATAATTCGGACACACGATACAGAGCCGAATCACTTTCCTCAGAATCATCCAGGACCAGTGTCTCCTCCCACCAGCCGAGGAAGAGGTTGGCATAGGCAGGGGCACAAGGGCTGCCCATTGCCGTCCCCCTCAGCTGGTGGTAGGTCTTGCCATCAAAGACAAAGTAATTGTGTGTCAGACATAACCGGAGGAGCTTTAACACGAAACCATTATGTTGGTGATATTGCTGACCCCTGGTGTTGAGGAAGTACTGCACTGCTTCCAGGCCTCTGTCGTGAGGGATAGAAGAATAAAGGGCTTCTACGTCAATACTGGCAAGAGAAGATTCCAGCCCAATGGTAAGGCCCTCCAAACGACGTAGAAGGTCCGGAGTGTCTTTAACAAATGACTGCAGTGCTGAGACAAAAGGTGACAAGATGCGATCCAAGTAAATGCCTGTGTTCTGGCAGAGACTGCCCACCCCTGATACAATGGGCCTACCCCTAAGAAGGTGCAGGCCCTTATGTATCTTTGGTAAGCTGTAAAAAGTGGCGGTCACTGGGCATTTAGGAAGGATGTAGTCAAACTCGGTTTTATTGATGATCCCATCATCTAAACCTTCCTGTAAAATATTCCGTAACTCCACACTATATTCATTTGTGGGATTATATGAGAGGATTTCATATGTTGTTTGATCCGCCAAGATAGATTGACACATATCTTGATACTCTGTTACCCCAAGTACAACAACATTGCCCCCCTTGTCGGAGGGCTTAATCACTATGTTGGTATTTTGTTCCAATCGTTTAATAGCCTCCATTTCTCGCTTTGAACAATTAAAGCTACTTGGTATATGACTAATGGAGAGCTCCCTTAATTCCGCAGTCACAAGGTTCGAGAAGATGTCAATTGCTGAAAGGTCGCCCGTATTAGGTGGCATCTTGGTACTTTTTTCTTTTAATTGCGTAAAGGGTCCCAGACCCTGAGAATTGGGTTCAGTGTCACCAATACTGTTCAGCAATCTGACATCAGATAGCATATCCACCGGGATGCCAAGATCAAGACATAGGCGAGTATCCTGTTTGTGAAAGAATTTCTTCCATCTTAATTTGCGTAGGAAGAGATTAAGATCTTTTACTGTCCTGAATAAATCAAAATCAGTACTGGGGACAAAAGAGAGCCCTTTACGCAGGACTGCCATTTCCCAGTCATAAATATGATGGTCAGACAAGTTGATGACCTGTATACTAGCATCAGTCCGAGTGGAAGAGGAATCGCCAGTCAAAGAAAAAAACGATGGAGACATATTCATTCATTTTCTCCCCTGCATTTGTCGATTTCGTAGGGGATAGGCCTGATCTAAAAAAACCCCACTTTGTATGTTATCCACTCTATCCGTGGTCCCTCGAGCACCACGGCCTCTACCCTTCCCTCGACCTCTCCCTTTGTAAGGTCTCGATCTGTTTTCAGCTTCAGAGAAATCGGTGTCAGTGGATGATAATTCTGTCTCCCTGTCGGGTGGGGTAGCTCTAGGGGCTAAGACCAAGTATGCCTTGTTATCCTTAAAATCCTGAATGTCTCTCAGGTATTGGCGATGCTTCCTCTCCTTCAAATGATATTGAAAACGCTCAATGTGTGTCTGAAGTTTAGTTTCTTTTATGGTGAAGTCCGTTTCTGTAGAGAATTTTTTGGTAACCTCTATGTGTTCCTTAAGCTTATCGTTAAGGGTAGCTAATATGACCTTCTCCTCCTCTAATAGTAACTGCATGAATCGTAGGGAGCTCTCAGTAGCCTCTCTTTCCCACTTATGAATAAATGCAGGGTTTTTGTGTCTACTGCCAGCTGACAGATTAATCCTAAGGCCCCGTGGAACGATTTTGGCCTTCAGGTAACTCTCTAGGCTCTGTACCTCCCACCAGGAGGTGATCTGATCCCTATAGACTTGTTGGAGTTCTTTAAAGGCTGTATTAAAAGAGGGGAGATATTTCTTTTGAGTAAAGGTCTGTTCTGAGAAGACTTCCTTTACCTCTGATAACCAAGTGTCAGTGTTAAGCCCAACAGAAAAACCTGCCATATCCTTAGACTAGAAAACGTGAAAAAAGCCGATCAAAATAGATCTATTTTTAATTTTAACAAGATCCCACCAAATTTAGAGGAACATAGCTATAGTAGGAATTTAAAACGTAACCTTTAATATATACAAGGTAAAAATGTAGACAAAAACAAAAACAAATAATGTCACCCAAAAATAGTGCCTATAGTGGTACTGAATGATGTAACCTGTAAGTAAAAAACAGCACTTATGGGCGATACCACAATAGAGAATCAGTGGGAATGGCCGCAACCGTGCGGCGTGTAATGTCCCACAACAGCAAGATACCACTTAATAGCAATAATACAAAAATGCAAAACAATTGCTAGTTCACGTGACCTTGTATGTATAAATATTGGCAGGTATCCAATACTGAAAAGGCGGGAGGAGGTAAGGCAAGTGAGACGTCATAAATAATAAACAATAGTAAAACAAGAACGATCTCACCAACTGCCGAAACCCGGATAGGTGGAGCCCATAGCGCGCTGAGGTGGAGGGGTCCAAGGATCAGCAACGTCAGGAGACAATACCCTGTCAAAACCCTGAAAGGCTATCCATAAACCTATGTTCCCGAGCTCCCGCCCTTACAAGGGTAGTCCACAACTACCCCTGAACAACATCATGCCCTGCACTCCCCCTATAGATGTGTTCTGACATGTATTTTTTTGGTATTTTCCTTTCTGTCTTTAGCGTAACCACACCATAAATAGAATAGATTTTTTTTTAAAAAATTTCTAACAGATTTCTGGCAACCGGAGAGAGTTTATCATCCCTCCACTTCCAATACCAGCTTGGAATTTCCACCCTGCCTTGAATAGTTGCGGACGCCTGTCGGGCTTTGTGGAATGTTCTCCGGGATGAGTTTATACCTCTACCCACCTTGGACATGTGGCTTGAAATTGCGGAAAAATTCTGGAGTGTGTGTGATTTCCCCAACTGTTTGGGAGCGGTTGATGGAAAGCACATCCACATTATAAAACCAGCCAGAACAGGATCGGAGTACTTCAATTACAAAAAATATTTTTCTGTTGTGCTCATGGCAATAGCCGATGCAGACTGTCGCTTCATCGCCGTGGACATTGGAGCTTTTGGCCGTGGCAACAATTCCCAGACTTTTAAAAACTCTGATATGGGCCGCCATGTCTAAGGCAAAAATTTTAATTTTCCACGGCCACGACCTCTTCCCAACACTCAAGGTCCACCGATGCCATTTGTTATGGTTGGGGATGAGGCCTTTCAGATGTGTGAAAACCTACTGAAGCCATATTCCAGTCGGGACTTGAACCACACTAAAAGGATCTTTAGCTACAGACTGACCAGGGCCCGAAGAACAGTAGAGTGTACCTTTGGCATTCTAGCCTCAACATGGCGCATTCTTGCATCAGTCATTAATCTAAAAATAGAGACAGTCGACGAGGTGGTCAAAGCCTGTGTGGTTCTGCACAATTACATAATGGCTAAGGAGCGACCCAACATTGAACTGGATGAACCAGTTGCACACCCACTGCCCGATTACCATCATCACCCGCTGCGGTCAACTGCTGAAGTTCCACTGCCCGATTACCATCATCACCCGCTGCGGTCAACTGCTGAAGTTGGTCACATGCGGGACCAATTTGACGCCTTTTTTTATTCTGATATTGGACGTGTGTCATGGCAGGACAATGTTGTGTAAATGTCCCGTTGTAATTGTTATCTGTACCAGTAATTTTCTTAAATGTTAATATTATTTCTAATTAATAAACTTTATTTTTTGTTGTCTTGACCGTGTCTCCTATGTATTTCCTCTACAAACCTAGGCTGTCCTCAAACTAGCAGTATTTGGTCTGTATTTAATATCAGTATTTGTAATCCAAAACCAGGAGTGGGTGATAAAGGCAGAGGTGCTAGTTATGTTAATATTATAATTTACCTCTAATTGTTTCACTCCTTGTTTTGGCTTACAAGTACTGATATAAAACACTGACCACATACTGCTATTGTGACGGCAGCCATGTTGCTTTAGTGGTAAGGTTGTTGACGTCATTGCGTCCTGATTCTGTTCTGCAGTATCCATTGGACACAGACTGAAGAGACAATGACTGTCATACAAAACAGATCTATGCTCATCAAGTTAGGTGTCAGAAATAAAGAATTCATGATGCACATATAACTGCCTCATTAATTCACTATTTCTGACACATGTACAGGTGAGCATAGTTTTTGGACACCTGACCTGTTGAGTACATGTCACGATCCATGTTTGGATCTGTGGCAGATCTGGTTTCCCTCAGATATAAACTTTTTTCCTTTCTGGTCATTGGGGGTTAATGCAGTTTACTCCCCCAGTGGCCGCTAGTGTTATTGCATTGCTGCTGGGTCAGCTGATGTTTGTGACCACTCCCACCATCCTTTATAAGGTCACCGGGTGCTTCAGCTGACTGTTGGTTATACAGGTCCTTTGGATACCAACCTTGCTGGAATAGGAGCTTGCTGAGTGTTGTTGTTCTACAACTTAATACTTATTCCTGGTGCCTTACTCTGCTGTGCATTGCAGCAGAGAAAGCTAAGTGTGGTGTTATTGTTACTTTGTAGTTTATGCATTCACCTTTTGGTATCGTGTTCCCCTCACTCTCATATTGTTTATTCCTGTTTATTTGCTTTGTGGTGCTGTTTTCTCTGTTCACCTCCTGGGGTGGGGGTTGGGGGTTTAGTTCAGGGTTTAACAGGAGACAGGGACAGGTCGGCGACTTGGGCCTCCCTACCTTCAAGGGTACCCCCAAGTTAAGGAAAGACAGGGCTTCCCCTAGCCTGAGGGGCAGTTCAGGGGCCCAGATTCCTCATCTCCTGTTTTCCTATTTCTGCATCGTGACAGTATAGGTCTGTATTGTATTTCCGCCATTTTCGGGGACAGGAGAACGGACGACGGCCGTTTTGCACAAATGTGCTTCCACGGGACCTGGATGAAACGGCCGTCATCCGTTCTCCTGTCCCCGCACCCCTCACTTTTACCTGCCGCCTCTCCACAGATGTCTAAAGCCGCATAAAGCGAATTAAAGGACATTGTTTGTTCAACAATCTTGGGGTGAGTGCCACATCTTTTATGCTCTCATAATTTGTAACTCTACTGTTCTGATATATGTAGAGCACTGCCCATGGATGCACTAAATGTTGTGTTATAAGTCTGATGGAAAGCCGGTCCCATGTGTTTTATAGCCTGTGAAGATTGCTAGTTACCTGGTGCCGCTCAGTTCGGAATCTTGTTTGATTGGCATAAAGGTGATTAGGCCTACACCACATGGCTCTCCTCCGTGCCGTCCCCTTTCTGGCCTAAAAGTTAGGGATGTTTTCACCAGTTATTTTGTTTCTCCTCAGGGTGCTACTCCCTGGCAAGATTATGCTGTTTCTCAGTTGTGATTTTCTTATTTTCCAAATATATTATCAACATAAATTTTGTGTGCCAAAGAAACAGTACTCTGTGTGTTGTATTTCCTTAATTACCAGATGATTATGAACAGAGCATATGTGTGTGATGTAATAATGATTGGTCCACAAACATCAATTGGCTTTTGACAACATTTTTTACTAAGAGCAAAAGCCTTTTGTTGTAAACTTGTAACCATATTTTTTGCATATGGATTTAATTTTTTTGTTTTTGCATTTTTTTCCAACAACAAAACACAACAAAGGGCAAATACATCACAAAATAACCAAAAACATGGTTTTGCGTAACAAAGAAAAAGAAAAAAAACAAAAAAAAATTGGCTTACAGATCCCTGTAAGTTGACGGTGGAGATGGCGGCAGCTCAGGTCTTTGTTGTTTCAATTATCCTTCACCCTGTGAGGATGCTATGGGTTGCTGAGCCAAATACAGGCCTTGTTCATATTGGCCAGTTGGGTATTGGCCATAAGGTAATTGTCTCTGGCCCTCATGCTGACAGACATATTGGCTGGACTCATACCCACTCCCAAAATGGCCATGTTGTCCAAACCCAGGTTGTGACCAGCCTACATCACTGGGTCTGGAAAAGTGGCCATATTGGGAAGGTGGGTTGTAGGCTGCCATTTGGTACGGTGCTGGCCTTTGTTGATTTTGGGTTGGGAGGGGTTGAGGTGTAGGCATACGTGGAGGAGGTGCTTCAATTCCTGATTGACCATGCACCTGTTGACTTATTTGAAGGCGCAAGAGGTTAGTTTGTGAAAGCTGCCTTCTCTCAAGAAATTCAAACACCTCATAGGGGTTATTTGGAGGGGTGCTTAAATCAATCAGGATTTGAATACACCCTCTCACATGTAGCCTCACCTCACGGGGAAGGGGACAAAGGTACCGGGCAAGGCTGCGAGCAAAGGCCTCCTCTCCATCATCCGTGGCTGCCCTGGCCAAATAATTGAGGACCCCAGTGTCCACATCCCTCCTACTGGCTTGCAGCTCTCTCCTTCTGCGGCCTCTGCGTAAAGCCCCAGCTGCCTGTGGGGAGGACACCAGTGGGACAGTAGGGTTGCTGCTGTTCCCATGCTCTTCCTGGCTTCCTGGATCAGGTGCTGCTGAGGGTGGTGGTGCTGCATCTTCCACACTTGCTGCTGTCTCTTGTGATGCTGAAGCTGATGGACCTGGAAGGATGGAGGTAGAAGAGGCCAAAGATGGGCCTGCCACCTCTTCTTCAACACTAACGGGATCAATAACAGCCTCCGACTCAGACTCGGTCTGCCTCTCAGTGAGGTTGGACTGTGTTCTGTTATTGCCAAAAAAAAAACATTAATAGTTGAGTCATTTGATAACATAATTTTATGAGACATCTGTGACCTCGTCTCCCGGTAATTACCTACACACCACCTCCGATCCTCACAAGATCTCGTTCTCTACTCCCCTCTTATATCCTATTCCCACAATCGTATACAAGATTTATCTCATGTATCACCCCTACTGTGGAAACCACTACCACAACACATCATACTCTCGCCAACCATTGAAAGCTACAAAAAGAGCATGAAGACCCACCTCTTCCAACAAGCAGATAACCTGCAGTAACCACCGATCGACCAAACCACTGCATGAACAGCTCTACCCTCGCCTACTGTATTCTCACCCATCCCTTGTTGTAGCTTGTGAGGCTTTGCGGGCAGGGTCCTCCTGTACCATTTTATTTTTTTCATTTTTTTTTTATAATATTTTTTGGAAAATGTTTACCCCTCCTTACATGTAAAGTGCCATGGAATAAATGGCGCTAGAACCAGAACAAATAATATTAATACTAATATAAAAAAAAATGTGTTGTGTTGTTTTGACTTACTGTCTTAGATCCATAGTGGCATCCAAAAAGGAAAGACGATCGTTGTTAATGTACTTCCTTTTTTTGGGTGGTGCTGCTGAGCCACTTCTTGCCCGCTGCTGCCTTTCCTGCCGGAATTGGTCCCTGATGTTGCGCCATCGTCGCATAACATCATTCACTGCAATGACATGGTAACAAATATTGTTTAAGCTCATTCTGCACATTGCTTAAAACAGTTGGCATTGATAGATCATATTTGAACGATGATAATAAAATGCCTTATTAAATGATTTGCATAAAGTTACAATTGCTTAAAAAACACCAAAAAAAAAAAGAAAGAAAAAGAAACAACACAAGGACAGGGTCCACACTCCTCTGTACCAGTTTGGCGTAACCAAAAATAGTACCCAACGCAATATCTATATTAGCTATGTACGTAAACCCTTTCTCATGTTAATCATCTTTGTTTTTTCAGAAAAATGCAAAAAAATGCCATACTAAGGCCAAAAATATTCTTCCTTCAATCATATAGGTAAAGCATTTTTCAAGGTTCATCAATGTCGACACATGAGTGTACTTACAAAGTTGTGTCTGCTCCGCACGCGGCCGTTGGGCATAATCTGGGAATAGGATCCCACAGATGGTCCTCCAAGCTGCCTCTTTCCTGGCCCGGTTAGAATAGTTAGAATCCCGCTGGTCTCAGGCCTTTCTTGGACCAGGATGAGGAGCATATCTACGTTGATTATGCTGGCCATGCTGCTTGGAACTCCGTGGAGGCGAGCACCAAACTTCCAGGATGTCTGTGTGGCTTTTTCAGCTAATTAGCAAGTCTGAGCTTCCTGATTGAGGGCTTGGCACAATTCCTTGCACCTGGAGATGTCTGAAGATATCTGGCGTATTTCTCGCAAGTCACACTGCTGGTCCGTGTGTAATCCATATTTTTCTCGCCCCCATTGACTTTCATTGGCGATTTTTTTGCGCAATACGGTGACAAACGCAGCATGCTGCGATTTTCTATGGTCGTACAAGACCGTATAATACAGATCCGTAAAATACGGCAGATAGGAGCTAGGCCATAGAGAATCATTGTACCGTATGCAATCAGTATTTTCAGCGCCTCTCATACGTCCGTAAAACTCGCTAGTGTGACGCCGGCCTTAGTGGTTCGCTGTGACGTGGCAGTGGGCTTCATACAGTCTGATCAGAATGTTAAACTAAGAACCTCATGTTCAGTAATATATTTTTGCCTAGCGGCATTAGATCAATGTGTGATTTTTTTGAGGTACGGTCCATAATCTTTTTTGTGTATTGCATGCTGTGTGCCCTTTCTTGGACCAACACTCCTCCCATTTGGCACAGGTGATTTTAAATTAGCAAGAGACTGCAAGAAAGGGGCTCCAGCCTATTTTTGCACTCACTTGAGAACTTAAGGAAGGTGAGGTTCAATGCTCCTTTCATTTGTTGTTGGAGCTGTGTGGTGGCAATTATTGCTGTGGTCTGCCTTGACAGTGGGCTTCACATAGTCTGATCAGAATGTAAAACTGAGAACCTCATGTTCCGTAATATATTTTTCCCTAGCGGCATTAGATCAATGTACGATTTTTTAGAGGTGCGGCCCATGCTCTTTTTTTGTGTATTATACTTTCTCCTACAGACAAGCTTTGGTTTGAGTATTTTTAGTAAAATTACCACTGATGGTGTTATTATGGTGTTGTTTATACAGATTCTGCAGGTCCTGCATCTCCCTATCATATCAATTTGTGTATTAGTCACAGACTGAGACGACCATTCGCATTTTCTATGTTCTTCAGCGCTGCAGTAGTACACCACACTCTGATCCCCAAGTGTAAAGATGACCTGTGCGTCCTGTCCTTCTCTTCAACAATGTGTGAAATTGTGGTAGGCATTTTTTTGTGATCTGCATTGGGCTATGTTCCCATGATCAGTTTTTGCTGAGTTTTTTACACTGCGTATTTTTGAAAACATGCAAATAACCTATTTTACTTAATGGTACAGAAAATATGCAACATCAAAAACTCACCAAAAGCTCATCTTGTGTGAACGTAGCCTTAATGAAAAATTATTCAAATTTGCCAGGATCTGTGAAATTCAGGAAAATCATAAAGGATTTGATTTGCGATGGATTTATTATTAGTGGATCAATTTGATCACCTCTAATTACCTTCTAACTATAACAATAATTTTTATGTATTGTGGTAGATCATCTCACTCAGCTGTACACAGAGGAAGTGTCATGATCCTATGGAAGGATTTGAGCAGGAACCTCGGGAGTTAATGCTGCTTACCTCCCTTTCGATAGGGGAGGGCTTTTTATAGCCATGGGAGGCTTGCTTCTTTGTCAGTTATACTTCTGCCCTCGACTAAGTTAAGTGACGCCTGTACACTTATGTGTGTGTGCATTGTGCCTGCCTTGTGAGTCTGCATCACATTTTGTCCTGGCTTAGTCCCCCATGTCGCACTTGCCTGTCAATTAGATTCTATCTGTGGATTATCTGGTTCTCTGACCCCAGCTTGGCTTATGACTTCCCTTTCGGTTTTTCCCTCGGCTCTGGTATTACCTGTTCAGCTTCCTGACACCTGTTTGTACCCGGTCACTACACGCTTTTTGGCTCCTCAGCTGGTCACCTCCCGGATGTAGCCTTGGAGCTCTGCTGATCACTCTGAGGCCTCCTCCTGCGATCACATGCCGCAGGTCCTGCACGCCGGTGACCATGCTATTCTGTGTCTGCGGGTGCTGTCTACCCGTCTCCGTTCTGCTGTACGGGACTCGTGTCCGGACCTGGACAGGTTGGTCACGGGGTCCCTGATAGGTAGACACCGGAACACTGTCTCTTTAAGTCCTTCACTAGTTTATTATGTACATGCAGCATAAACCATGTTGAAGTAAAAATAAATATAGCCCTTTGGACAACAAAACATAATGGCATATCACAGTCCATACGTCTGCGGGGATCCACCAGCTCAGGGATAGCAAAAACACATGGTTCAGTTTACTAGCGCTTCTCTGGAGTTAGCCTCTCCAGACACAGTGAATGCCTCAGAAGGCCAACTATTTCAATCCCAGACTTCACCCTGGGGTGGAGATATGGAGAACAACCTCCCACTCACTCTGTGATTGTTCCAAAAAACTCAACCCTTTTAAAATGGCCAATTAACCCATCTCATCACATAGTGTACTGAAGCAAACTTCTAGGTTTTAAATCACTGAAGTTAATAACCTCAGTGTTACATATCTCCCCTCTAGTACTCTGCCAGTGGCTTTGTCACATATCCCCCCTCTGCCCAATGTCGGCGGTTTTGGCACCTTCAGTCACTAAACAGGGAAGTCTGGACATGGCATCTGCATTATCATGTAGTTTCCTGGGCCTGTGCTCCACATGAAAACTAAAGTCCTGGAGTGTAGAAAACAACTTGGCACCTGGCCATTCTATAGCCTGAACTTCCGGCCTAACAGGTAGTACCTCAGCATGTCAATTGCCCATTTGATGACCAAGACCTCTTATTTCCACAATGTCATCGTTTTTCTGACAGAGTTTTCTGCTTAAATACAAAATGGGATGTTCCTCATTTACTTCTTAGGACAATATGACTCCCAACCTAACCTCTGAGTCATCTGTCTGGACTATGAATTCCCTACTGAAGTCAGGTGCAATCAAGACTGGCTGCTTATGCAGGAAGAGCTTCAACTCCTGGAATGCCATCTCTGCTTTAGAGGACCATTTGGCCTCATCCGTCAGGGGTGCTGCTATCATGGCAAAATTCGGGATCACTGATAGTATGCCACAATTCCCAGAAATGCTCGAACTTGTTTGCTTGCCTCTACCTTATTTACTTGCGGCTTGCTTTTACACCTTCTGACTATATAGACCAAGTATTTTACCTCCTCTTTCCCCATGGCACACTTCTTTGAGTTTATGGTAAACCCTGCCTTCCTCAGCACATCCAGTACCCCCTGCACCTTCTGTAGATGACTTCCCCAATCCTGGCTGAAGATCACAATGTCGTCCAGGTAAACTGCTGCATATATTTTGTGAGAGGCTGGGATCCAGTCCATGACTTTCTGGAAGGCAGCTGGAGCCACCTGCAGACCGAACGGCATCCTGGTATACTGAAGGAACCCATCAGGCATAGAGAAGGTCGTCTTCTCTTTGCCATTTGGTGACAGGAGAATTTGCCAGTATGCTTTCATTAGGTCCAGCGTGGTGATGTATCTGGCTGACCCTAGCCTTTCAATGAGCTCATAGACCTGGGGCATCAGATATGTGTCGAACTTGGACACTTCATTTAGCTTCCTGCAGTCATTACAGAAATGCCACTCTCCATCCAGCTTTGGCACAAGGACAATGGGGCTGGACCAGCCGCTCTTTGACTCCTTGATGATGTCCAAGCTCAACATTCTCCTCACCTCCCAAAATCACCTCGCAGCGGGTTTGGGGAATTCAATATGGCTTTTGATTAACCCGTACATGCGGTTCTGTCAAGATCTCATGCTCAACAACCTTAATACCTCCTGGCAGCTCTGAAAATAGGTCTCGACTCTGCTGAATCAGTTCTTAGCACTGTTTCTGGGTCATTGACAGTGTCTTTGCCACTGAGATATTCTCAACTTTGGCTTCAGCACTGGCTCTCAGGCACATAGCTTGCACTGGTTCCCTGTCTCTCCATGGTTTAAAGTGTTGATGTGGTACACCCGGTTCAGCTTTCTTCTCCCTGGCTGGTGGACCTTGTAGTTGACATCAACTTTTTGATCACATCATATGGCCCTTGCCACTTGGCCAGGAACTTTCTTTCCACCGTGGGGATCAATACCAACACCTGGTCTCCAGGGCTAAACTGTCTCAGTCCTCCCAACCGATTGTAGACTCTTGAGTAGGCATCTTGTCTTCTTGTGTTTGAAGGAGGCTCTCCTTCACAATCAACATTAAAATCACGATCCTGTCCTGCATCTGGGCCACATATTCGATGACTCTTCGGTGTAGGGTTACCTCCACTTCCCAGGTCTTCTTTGCAATGTCCAGAGGTCTTTGAGGGTGCCATCCATATAGCTGTTCAAACAGTGTGAACCCTGTAGAAGCCTGTAGGACTTCCCTAATGGAAAACATTAAGTACAATAGTAGGCAATCCCTGTCTCGACCACCCTTCCTCAAGACCTTAAGTAAGGATTTGAAGGTATTCTTGAAGCTCTCCACCAGGCCATCCGATGGTACACTGACGTCCTGAGATGGGTAATCTGGAAAGCCTTACACAACTTTGGACACAAAAAGAGTCCTTTGGTAGACCCATCAGGGAGAAACTATGGACTAGCTCTCGGGCTATACTCCTGTCAATGCACAGAGAGAAAACAGAGTACATAAACACCACCAAAGGTATAAAAGTCAACATAATTTTATTAGTCAAATAACATATAAAAATATCAGACTATATCATACATATATGATTAATAGGATCAGAGCCACATCTACGTCCTCTACTGGACAGAAAAAAAAACTCCTATAGATAATATGAACAATTAGAAAGAATGGAGTCAGAACGCTGCCAAATATATCAATACAATTACAAATATTTATTAAATAGTATTATAAGATATTCAATCACATAAACATCTAAAAAATCTACAGTACATGTAAGGTAACTCATGTGAAGGGTACAGGTAACAAAATCATGTACCACCCCAAAATGTAATACGACTTAAGGTCCAAGGTTCAGAGCACAAGGTAAGTATACAAAAGATGAAAGCACACTTGTGAAATCCCTCAATGAGCCTCTATGTGTTAGCTGTATCAAAGAATGTTAAGGACTGGACCTTACCCATGTTAGTCGTGGAGTGGACGTGACGATTGCCAGCCCCTACGCGCGTTTCGCGTAGGCTTCTTCGGGGGGCCGTACAGCGTGTGTCACTACCCGATATTTATAATGCCACCGCACCTGAAAATCATTTATGGGACTGTGTAAACTGCGCATGCGCTATGACGTCAGCGCCGGAACTAGCATCGCCGCTCGGCTTCCCGAGCGAAGCGAGACGCCAGAGAAGCCATAGCCATGGCAACAATGACAGACCCGCCCCACCCAATGGGCGCCGGCAGCGATGCACCGTCACGCCGACGTCACAGGCATGCGCACACGTCCCCCTAATAGAAATGAACGCGAAAGCAGGTCAGTGATACGCTCAATGTGCAGTAATACAAATTGCATATGTGAATAAAGTGCAGAGTGCTGTGCAAACTAGTTGTTAAGTGTCCTAAGACTAGGTATATAACATAACCGCGTTACATCACATTTAAACAATGTCCACTCGTGAAGACAAAGATCAATTATTAAATACAACAAAAAACATATAAAACACAATATATAAATCCGTGTATAGACACGTGGTCCAGTTGTCCAAATAGTGGTGTGAAGAATTAGATGCGTTTCCTGCCTTCATGATCACATACAATGGTGAGGTGAGCATCAGTCACAAAATAGTCCCATACTAAATCTCTAAAAAGATAATAAAAATAAAAATAATCAAAATATGAATACAACAGTACAAAGACACACACAGACTAAAAGCTAAGTCCAGATACTATAATTTGACCAGATTAGAGAAAAGAAGCAAAACTAATTTGCTCATTAAGCCCAAAGGGGACCAATGTATTAAGGACAGTGATCCACCTACATTCTTTCTGGAAAAGAAGGCGTTTAATGTCCCCACCTCTTATACCAGCATGGATCCTGTCAATCCCCCAAACCTTCAGTTTATTCGGGTTGCAATTGTGTTTTTCCCGAAAGTGTCTCGGGATAGTTTTCAAATTCCCCACATCATTTTCATTTTTGGCTGCTATAATTTCTCTCACGTGTTCGCGTGTTCTTACACGCAATTCCCGTGAGGTCAGTCCCACATAGATGAGATCAGAAGCGTGGTACCGCTATGGGGGCGGCATGTGCGCCTTCGTATGCAAATTTATTTTTGGGATTTTGGGAGAGGGACATTTTTTCAGAGGACGCACATGCCGCCCCCCAGATCCTTGGATGGTACCGCTTCATAGATGATGTCTTTTTTATTTGGCAGGGATCTGTTGGTGATTTGGATTGCTTTATGTCCAGGTTGAACCGCAATGACTCCAACATTAGACTTACATACTCCTGGCATCGGAGTGAAATTTCGTTTTTGGACCTTAAAATACAGGTGCAGCCTGATGGTTCGCTCGGTACGGACGTCTATAGAAAAGAGACATCAGTAAACGCATTATTACATGCGTCGTCGGCACATACTGGGCCAACCATCAGTGCTGTACCTGTGGGTCAATTTCTCCGGATGAGGAGAATCTGCACTTCAGATGAGGCTTTTGAGCGTCAAGCCGTGGACCTTGGGGAGAGATTTAGTGAGCGTGGGTACAGTAAAAGGTGTATTAAAAAAGGCTATAAAAGAGCCAAACAAACAAACAGGACCTCTCTTCTATCTCAGGATCAATTCAAACATGCGTCTGGAAATAGGTCGATGAGAACAAATGAACAGCAAAAAGGAACTAGGTTTATCACCACGTATAATGCAAATTGGGATGAAATAAGGTCTATTTTATCCAAACATTGGTTGGTCTTGAAGACGGACCCAGTTCTCAGTCAGCATCTGTCTGGGAGTCCACTCATGACGGCTAGGCGGAGTCAAAATTTACGGGACATATTAGTCAAAAGTCACTATGTGGCAAAACCCCCTATGATTTTTGGGAATAAGAACTCAAGGGTAGGTTTCTTTCCATGTATGGATTGCCTGGCATGTCAAAACCATCAGAGAGCAACATCTTTTATATCCTCAGATGGGTCACATAATTTTAAAATCAGAGAATTTATTTCATGCAAAAGTACATATGTAATATACTATGCAAAGTGTACGTGTGATCTCATCTATGTGGGACTGACCTCACGGGAATTGCGTGTAAGAACACGCGAACACGTGAGAGAAATTATAGCAGCCAAAAATGAAAATGATGTGGGGAATTTGAAAACTATCCCGAGACACTTTCGGGAAAAACACAATTGCAACCCGAATGAACTGAAGGTTTGGGGGATTGACAGGATCCATGCTGGTATAAGAGGTGGGGACATTAAACGCCTTCTTTTCCAGAAAGAATGTAGGTGGATCACTGTCCTTAATACATTGGTCCCCTTTGGGCTTAATGAGCAAATTAGTTTTGCTTCTTTTCTCTAATCTGGTCAAATTATAGTATCTGGACTTAGCTTTTAGTCTGTGTGTGTCTTTGTACTGTTGTATTCATATTTTGATTATTTTTATTTTTATTATCTTTTTAGAGATTTAGTATGGGACTATTTTGTGACTGATGCTCACCTCACCATTGTATGTGATCATGAAGGCAGGAAACGCATCTAATTCTTCACACCACTATTTGGACAACTGGACCACGTGTCTATACACGGATTTATATATTGTGTTTTATATGTTTTTTGTTGTATTTAATAATTGATCTTTGTCTTCACGAGTGGACATTGTTTAAATGTGATGTAACGCGGTTATGTTATATACCTAGTCTTAGGACACTTAACAACTAGTTTGCACAGCACTCTGCACTTTATTCACATATGCAATTTGTATTACTGCACATTGAGCGTATCACTGACCTGCTTTCGCGTTCATTTCTATTAGGGGGACGTGTGCGCATGCCTGTGACGTCGGCGTGACGGTGCATCGCTGCCGGCGCCCATTGGGTGGGGCGGGTCTGTCATTGTTGCCATGGCTATGGCTTCTCTGGCGTCTCGCTTCGCTCGGGAAGCCGAGCGGCGATGCTAGTTCCGGCGCTGACGTCATAGCGCATGCGCAGTTTACACAGTCCCATAAATGATTTTCAGGTGCGGTGGCATTATAAATATCGGGTAGTGACACACGCTGTACGGCCCCCCGAAGAAGCCTACGCGAAACGCGCGTAGGGGCTGGCAATCGTCACGTCCACTCCACGACTAACATGGGTAAGGTCCAGTCCTTAACATTCTTTGATACAGCTAACACATAGAGGCTCATTGAGGGATTTCACAAGTGTGCTTTCATCTTTTGTATACTTACCTTGTGCTCTGAACCTTGGACCTTAAGTCGTATTACATTTTGGGGTGGTACATGATTTTGTTACCTGTACCCTTCACATGAGTTACCTTACATGTACTGTAGATTTTTTAGATGTTTATGTGATTGAATATCTTATAATACTATTTAATAAATATTTGTAATTGTATTGATATATTTGGCAGCGTTCTGACTCCATTCTTTCTAATTGTTCATATATCATACATATAGTACATGCTTAATGATTATTGTATGTGTCTATATCATACAAAATGGTACAGGAGAAAAAGTGAGGAGACATACTGCTTTTTCAAAAGCTGCCATGCGAAATGCACGTCAAGGGGTCAGCAGTGAGACGAGTGGACACTGCCATCCTTAATGGCTAAGATGAGTTAATATCTTTGTGACTTACGAGCTTGGTGCTATACGTATTACACGTTTATTGAGTGGTCACCAGCTCTTTCTAGGCTTGTACATTATTGCCATTGGTTGTACGTACTTTGATATATTGTTCCACTTACCCCCGGTTATTTAGGTGCCCACTCTCTTCACTATGTTGTTGCATAGTTTAGCCGCAGAAGAAACTTGTGAGAGTAGATTATATAAGGTAATTCAACTTTTTTCTACACAAAACATGAGGTACATGCATCAGCTTCATAATACAGCATAACAGGAAGTCTAAAAGACCTTTTATGAGAGAGAAGGTGAAACCAAAGTACAAAAAGTATATGCATTACATTCAACTAAGCTTATAACAGGAACAACATCGCCATGTAGTGTGAGAAAAGTGTAAACTCCTCCTGCACACAAACAAGTCTGCATCTGTTGCATACCTGGCAACACCCTTTCTCAACAGTAAGGACTTATTCAGTTAAGCCTAATTTCTTCATCAGTCTCTGATGTCTTTCCCCATTCAATGCCTTTGTGAAAATATCTGCTGTCATATCTTCAGTTGGGCAGTACTCTAAATTTAGGATTCCTTGTTCCTGGTGATCTCTCAAGAAATTAAACTTCACATCAATGTGTTTAGTTCTTGGATTAACTCTTTCTATCTGAGCAGAAACTAGACATCCTTGATTGTCTTCCTACATCTTTGTTGGTCCAAATTGTTGTTGCCGTAAGTTTATTAGCAGGTGTCTTAACCATAGATCTTCTTGACTGGCATGTGCTGCGGCAACATATTCTGCTTCTGTCCATGACAGTGTTACTATAGATTGTTTCTTACTAGTCCAACTAATTGGTCCGCCAGAGAGCAAAAAAAGATAGCCACTGGAAGATTTCCTGTCAATTGGATCTCCAGCCCAGTCTGCATCAACATATTTGGTTAAAATGCATTTCACACTTAAAGGTAGTTTCACATTAACACTACTAGTCCTTTTCAAATAACGCATTGTCCTCTTCACTGCATTCCAATCCATTTTGTTTGGCTTTGATACCTTCCTGCTCAAACTTCCCACTGCTGCTGCAATGTCTGGCCTTGTAATAGTCTCAGGATATAATAATTTTCCCACTGCCTTTTTATAATGTTCATTATTCGGTAACAGATTCTGTTCACTATTTATTTCCTTCAGATAGTTGGTTTCCGTAGGAGACTTTACTAATTTTGCATCTTTCAATCCAAATGTTTCGATTATGTATTGAATCTTGTGATTTTTGATTGAGAAGGAAACTTCCGTCTTCTCCTCTTTCTATCTGTATTCCTAGGTACTGTTTCATATTTTCCAGATCTTTGATCTCAAAGTGTTGATCCAAAGTTTTCACTATCAACGCATCATCCTTTTGTTTTTCAAAACAAACTAAAATATCGTCCACATATATCAGCACATAGATCAATCTGTCTGTCAGTCTCTTTGTATATAGACAAGGATCCGCTTTGCTTCTTTGAAAATGTTCATATATGAGTACTTCTGTGATTTTATCATTCCATGCTTTAGCGGCTTGTTTTAACCCCTTAAGCCCCGAGGGTGGTTTGCACGTTAATGACCGGGCTAATTTTTACAATTCTGACCACTGTCCCTTTATGAGGTTATAACTCTGGAACACTTCAATGGATCTTGGCGATTCTGACACTGTTTTCTCGTGACATATTGTACTTCATGATAGTGGTAAAATTTATTCGATACAACTTGCGTTTATTTGTGAAAAAAACGGAAATTTGGCGAAAATTTTGAAAATTTTGCAATTTTCCAACTTTGAATTTTTATACCCTTAAATCACAGAGATATGTCATGCAAAATACTTAATAAGTAACATTTCCCACATGTCTACTTTACATCAGCACAATTTTGGAACCCAAATTTTTTTTTGTTAGGGAGTAATAAGGGTTAAAAGTTGACCAGCAATTTCTCATTTTTGCAACACCATTTTTTTTCAGGGACCACATCTCATTTGAAGTCATTTTGAGGGGTCTATATGATAGAAAATACCCAAGTGTGACACAATTCTAAAAACTGCACCCCTCAAGGTGCTCAAAACCACATTCAAGAAGTTTATTAACCCTTCAGGTGTTTTACAGGAATTTTTGGAATGTTTAAATAAAAATGAACATTTAACTTTTTTTCACACAAAATTTATTTCAGCTCCAATTTGTTTTATTTTACCAAGGGTAACAGGAGAAAATGGACCCCAAAAGTTGTTCTACAATTTGTCCTGAGTATGTTGATACCGCATATGTGGAGATAAACCACTGTTTGGGCGCATGGCAGAGCTTTGAAGGAAAGGAGCGCCATTTGACTTTTCAATGCAAAATTGACTGGAAATGAGATGGGACGCCATGTTGCGTTTGGAGAGCCCCTGATGTGCCTAAACATTGAAACCCCCCACAAGTGACACCATTTTGGAAAGTAGACCCCTTAAGGAACTTATCTAGATGTGTGGTGAGCACTTTGACCCACCAAGTGCTTCATAGAAGTTTATAATGCAGAGCCGTAAAAATAAAAAATCATATTTTTTCACAAAAATGATCTTTTTGCCCCCAATTTTTTATTTTCCCAAGGGTAAGAGAAGAAATTAGACCACAAATGTTGTTGTGCAATTTGTCCTGAGTATGCTGATACCCCATATGTGGGTGTAAACCATTGTTTGGGCGCATGGCAGAGCTCGGAAGGGAAGGAGCGCCATTTGACTTTTCAATGCAAAATTGACTGGAATTGAGATGGGACGCCATGTTGCGTTTGGAGAGCCCCTGATGTGCCTAAACATTGAAACCACCCAAAAGTGACACCATTTTGGAAAGTAGACCCCCTAAGGAACTTATCTAGATGTGTTTTGAGAGCTTTGAGCCCCCAAGTGTTTCACTACAGTTTATAACGCAGAGCCGTGAAAATAAAAATTCTTTTTTTTTTTCACAAAAATGATTTTTTAGTCCCCAGTTTTGTATTTTCACAAGGGTAACAGGATAAATTGGACCCCAAAAGTTGTTGTCCAATTTGTCCTGTGTACGCTGATACCCCATATGTGGGAGGGAAGCACTGTTTGGGCGCATGGCAGAGCTCGGAAGGGAAGGAGCTCCATTTGGAATACAGACTTAGATGGATTGGTCTGCAAGCGTCACGTTGCATTTGCAGAGCCCCTGATGTACCCAAACAGTAGAAACCCCCCACAAGTGACCCCATATTGGAAACTAGACCCCCCAAGGAACTTATCTAGATGTGTTGTGAGAACTTTGAACCCCCAAGTGATTCACTACAGTTTATAACGCAGAGCCGTGAAAATAAAAATTCTTTTTTTTTTCACAAAAATGATTTTTTAGCCCCCAGATATGTATTTTCACAAGGGTAACAGGATAAATTGGACCCCAAAAGTTGTTGTCCAATTTGTCCTGAGTACGCTGATACCCCATATGTTGGGGTAAACCCCTGTTTGGGCGCACCGGAGAGCTCGGAAAGGAAGGAGCACTGTTTTACTTTTTCAACGCAGAATTGGCTGGAATTGAGATCGGACGCCATGTCGCGTTTGGAGAGCCCCTGATGTGCCTGAACAGTGGAAACTCCCCAATTCTACCTGAAACCCTAACCCTAACACACCCCTAACCCTAATCCCAACGGTAACCCTAACCACACACCTAACCCTGACACACCCCTAATTCTAATCCCAACCCTAATCCCAACCATAAATATAATCCAAACCCTAACCCTAACTTTAGCCCCAACCATAACCCTAACTTTAGCCCCAACCCTAACCCTAACTTTAGCCCCAACCCTAACCCTAACTTTAGCTCCAACCCTAACCCCAACCCTAACCCTAGCCCCAACCCTAACCCTAGCCCTAACCCTAGCCCTAGCCCTAACCCTAGCCCCAACCCTAACCCCAACCCTAGCCCCAACCCTAGCCCCAACCCTAGCCCTAACCCTAGCCCTAACCCTAACCCTAGCCCTAACCCTAACCCTAGCCCTAACCCTAGCCCTAACCCTAACCCTAGCCCTGATGGGAAAATGGAAATAAATATATTTTTTAAATTTTATTATTTTTCCCTAACTAAGGGGGTGATGAAGGGGGGTTTGATATACTTTTATAGCGTTTTTTATATCGGAATTTTATGATTGGCAGCCGTCACACAGTAAAATACGCTTTTTTTATAGCAAAAAAGTTTTTGCGTCTCCACATTTTGAGACCTATAATTTTTCCATATTTTGGTCCACAGAGTCATGTGAGGTCTTGTGTTTTGCGGGACGAGTTGACGTTTTTATTGGTAACATTTTTGGACACGTGACAGTTTTTGATCACTTTTTATTCCGATTTTTGTGAGGCAGAATGACCAAAAACCAGCTATTCATGAAATTCTTTTGGGGGAGGCGTTTATACCGTTCCGCGTTTGGTAAAGTGGATGAAGCAGTTTTATTCGTCGGGTAAGTACGATTACAGCGATACCTCACTTATATCATTTTTTTATGTTTTGGCGCTTTTATACGATAAAAGCTATTTTATAGAAAAAATAATTATTTTGGCATCGCTTTATTCTCAGGACTATAACTTTTTTATTGTTTTGCTTATTATGCTTTGTGGTGGCTCGTTTTTTGCGGGACAAGATGACGTTTTCAGCGGTATCATGGTTATTTATATCCGTCATTTTGATCGCGTGTTATTCCACTTTTTGTTCGGCGGTATGATAATAAAGCGTTGTTTTTTGGCTCGTTTTTTTTTTTTTTTCTTACGGTGTTCACTGAAGGGGTTAACTAGTGGGACAGTTTTATAGGTCAGGTCGTTATGGACGCGGCGATGCTAAATATGTGTACATTTATTGTTTGTTTGTTTTTTTTTAGATAAAGAAATGTATTTATGGGAATAATATTTTTTTTTTATTTATTTATTTAGTAATTTTTTTTTTTTTTTACACATGTGGAAATTTTTTTTTTTACTTTTTTACTTTGTCCCAGGGGGGGACATCACAGATCACCGATCTTACAGTTTGCACAGCACTCTGTAGGATCGGCGATCTCACTGACATCGCTGCAGGCTTACAGAGCTGCAGGCGACCCGGAAGTACTCCCTGCAGGACCCGGATGCAGCCCCGTGGCCATTTTGGATCCGGGGACTGCAGGGAGAAGACGCTCGGTACACGGTGAGTACATCACCGTGTACCGATCGTCTCAGGGAAGCACGCAGGGAGCCCCCTCCCTGCGCGATGCTTCCCTGTACCGCTGGCACATCGCGATCATGTTTGATCGCGGTGTGCCGGGGGTTAATGTTCCGGGAGTGGTCCGTGAGCGCTCCTGGCACATAGTGCCGGATGTCAGCTGCGATAGTCAGCTGACACCCGGCCGCGATCGGCCGCGCTCCCCCCGTGAGCGCGGCCGATCGCATATGACGTACTATCCCGTCACTGGGAATTAAGTCCCAGGTCACCTGGACGGGATAGTACGTCATATGGGATTAAGGGGTTAAACCATATATACTTTTCCGTAGCTTACAAACCATGTTTGATTTCCTTTTATCCTTGAATCCTGGGAGTTGTTCCATGTAAATGTCTTTTGTTAAGGCTCCATTCAGAAATGCTACCTTTACATCCAGATGTTTCAACTGCATTTGTTTCATTGCTGCAACTGCAAAGTTCTGATTGTGGTGTGTTTGACAACTGGAGCAAATGTCTCATCATAGTCTTCTCCATATTTCAGAGAATAGCCTTTAGCTACGAGTCTTGCTCGGTTTCGATCAGCTGTGCCGTCTGCTTGTTATTTTACGTAGCGGTCATTGCTGCTTCACCCTAGTATTTCTCTGGTACTCTGGAGTCTGTTAGCATACATCTTATTATTTCAGTCATAG
Source organism: Ranitomeya imitator (assembly GCF_032444005.1). Taxonomy (NCBI): domain Eukaryota; kingdom Metazoa; phylum Chordata; class Amphibia; order Anura; family Dendrobatidae; genus Ranitomeya; species Ranitomeya imitator. Next base: position 556,117,086 of record NC_091282.1, on the reverse strand, counting down.
TTCTGTTTTTCCTTTCTGCTACCCCATTCTGTTCAGGTGTGTATGGAACAGTCGTTTGATGCTTTATTCCATTCTGTCTTAAGTAGTCTATTCCATTCTGTCTTAAGTAGTCATGTAAAATAACTTAAACTCGGACAATAAGACGGACCCCCATCCCCATCCTATAAAAATCTTTTTTTCTGCTATTTTCCACCCCAAAATTTGGGGTGCGTCTTATGGTCTGCTGCATCTTATAGTCCCAAAAATATGGTAGTGTACTCACTCATTATGTATAGCAGAGTCCCTCAGTATATAGTGTACTCACTTACTATGTATAGCAGAGCCCCTTAGTAAATAATCTACTCACTTATTATGTATAGCTCTGTCCCCTAGTATATAGTGCACTCATTTATTATGTATAACACCGTCTTTAGTTACATAGTTTCCTCTTTTATTATGTATAACATCAACCCTTAATGCGTACCATCCTCTCTAGTTATATATGATGCGGTCCCTTATTATATAGCTTCCTCTGCTGTTATGTGCGGTTCTTTCTCTTACATAGTATATTCTTGCTTTTTGTTATTCACAGCACTCTCTTTTGTTACATAGACCCCTCTCTTTTTAAATATAAAGTGACTGCTGATGGAGCAGTCAGTGACCAGGCGACTGCTCATGAAACATGAGCAAATTTTCATAAAATCATGAAAAATCGGTAACATTCGGTAAAAGTGCGGGAAAATATTTGTGTTGATATTATATTATTTTTAGCACTTTGGCTAGGATAGTGGTGGTGTATGATGAGCGGGGAGCACGTTTTTGATCAGGGTAGGAGGTGGGAAGAGCTCAGAGGAGCGGTATGCGTGTAAAGAAAAAATGTCTAACTTTGTGTGCAGATTGCAGCTAGCCAACACAGGGCGAAGGAAACATCCACAATGTCCAGACACAACGGCTTGTGCAATTGGCTACTGGAATCATATATCCCTCTCTATATAAAGAGCAGACATATTGTTTTAGTGTCATTTTGTCAGTATAACAGTGCAGAGAGGCTGGTCCTGGGTGCTGATAGATTTTAGCTAGACAGCTAGGTGGTTGATTCTAAGTCAGATAGTTTAGATAGAAAGGTTTTTTGTGTGACTGTGAAATCAACCTTCCAGCTGAATTCTTTTTTCTTGTACCATTAGTGAGGTTCACAGACAAAGACAGCAGGGCACACATAGAAGTGTGTAGTCCACTGGTTCTATTGTGCTCCATGCACGAGAAGATCTTTCAAAATCTATTTCTTAGAGTTGCTAATCTTAATTCAGCAAGGCATATCTCACCTTGTCATTTAGTGCTGCAGAACTTAATCTGTGTGCTGAGCTTTTGCAGAGTCAAAATAATTATTTTTTTTTCAGTTTCTAACATGATTAAGCATGCCATATCCCACACTGTCATTTGGTGGTGGTGAAATTTATTCTTTTTCTCAATTGTTGCAGAATAAAAAAAAAATTCTGTTACAAAAGTGATATAGCACACCATTTCCCACCTTCGCCATTTTGTGGCGGTGAAATTCATCGGTGTGCACAGTTGTTGCAGAGTAAAAAAAAACAAATGTTTTCTGTTGTTAAACGTGATACTGCACTCCATATCTCACCTTGTCATTTAGTGGCGGTGAAGTTCAGATGATTGCAGAGCTCATGCAAAGGAAAAAAAACTTTTTTCTGTGACAAACGTGATACAGTAGGCTAGATCTGAATTTGAAATTGTTTCGAGCATATATTCTATTGTATACAAGCCTCATCCACATGAAAAAATATTATCTTCTGTTACTAATGTGATACAGTAGGGGAGATCTCTGAAATTGTTTAGAGCATATATATCTTATATGTTATACAGGCCTTATCCACATTGAAACAATCATTTCTTATGTTACTAATGTGACACAGTAGGGGAGATCTCATTTTGAAATTGTTTGTTTCATATTTTCTATGTTGTATATGCCTCATCCACACTAAAGAATTAATTTCTTCTGTTACTAACGTGATACAGTAGGGTAAATCTCAGTTTTAAATTGTTTGGAGCATATCTTCTATGTCATAGAGGCCTCATCCATACAAAAAATACTTTTTTTCTGTCAGTAACGTGATACAGTAGGGGAGTTCTGAGTTTGAAATTGTTTGGCACATATATTCTTTGTTATACAGGCCTCACCCACACTGAAGCAATTATTTTCTCTGTTACTAACGTGATTCAGTTGGGGAGATCTTAGTTTGAAATTGTTTGGAGCTTATCTTTGATATACGGGCCTCATCCACTCTGAAACCATTCTTTCTTCTGTTACTAACATTATACAGTAGCAGATATCTCACTTTGAAATTGATTGGAGTATACATTCTATGTTATACATGCCTCATTCACACTGAACTATTCTTTCTTTTGTTACTAACGTGATACAGTTGGTGAGATCTCAGTTTGAAATTATTTTGAGAATATCTTCTATGTTATACAGCCTCATCCATACAAAAAATACTTTATTCTGTCACTAACATGATACAGTAGGGGAGATCTCAGTTTGAAATTGTTTGGAGCATATCGTCTTTGTTATACAGGCTTCATCCACATTGAAACAATTCTTTCTTCTGTTACTAACGTGATACAGTAGGGGAGATCTCAGCTTGAAATTGTTTGGAGCATATCTTCTATGTTATACAGTCCTTATCCAAAATGTAAAATTATTTTCTTCTGTTACTAACTTGAAACAGTAGGGGAGATCTGAGTTTTAAAATCCGAAATGGTGGCCTACAGAAATGTATGTTCAGTAACTGCACTCAATACTTGGTCGGGGCTCCTTTTGCATCAATTACTGCATCAATGCGGCGTGGCATGGAGACGATCAGCATATAATAAACAAGAAAAGAAAAGCCACTATAATGTATGCACACCACCAAAAGTTATAATAAGTCACACAAGCTTTATTGGTAACATATAAAAACAATTAAAACCATACACACAAAACTCCCTCCATATACGTGTGCCCAACACTGCCCAATACACAATACTTCCATATAGTAGTGGAAAACATGCATCAAATATGGCAGATAATGAAATAGTATACACAAATAATTACTGGCAAAGCCGCCCTGTCCTGATCAGCAAAAGATATATCTGTCAATAGCAAAACCCTGTCAGGCTGCAGCTGACCCACAGCAAATAGTCCTCCTGGTATGTAATGAGTAGGGCACATGCAAATATGACCAAATAATTACCCCAAATAGGAAAAAGGAGCACGGCTGTCACCCGTCCTGAGCATAAGAGGGGAACATGCTGCAGCAGCTAGAAGGTGATCGAGACAGAAGGCTCACAGAATATAGAGAAAATATAGCAAGTACTGGGCAGCCAGCAAGTGAAGGGCAACGGAGGGAGAGCCCTACGTGTATCGCTGTTCAAGACAGCTTCATCAGGAGAAGTGACGTGGAGACGATCAGCATGTGGCACTGCTGAGGTGTTATGGAAGACCAGGTTGCTTTGATAGCAGCCTTCAGCTCGTCTGCATTGTTGGGTCTGGTGTCTCTCATCTTCCTTTTGACAATATACTGTGACGCCCACTAGGGCCATGGAGTACTCAGTCCGGGTTGGGCAGTTCTTCAGAGAGTTTTGATGGCAGCAGTGACCCGGTCCCTGGCCCTGGGCATGCAATAAAATGAGGGAAAGCTTATAATGGACTTAACGTAATGCCACCTATGGTGTTTGGCAATGGATGGCAGACGCTGCTTAAGGGGACTGCTGGGACCGATGGTGATGCAGCTGGGATGGTCCTGCTCCCCATAGGTTGAGCGGGGGCCCCAGGGCTACCGGTACTGTTGTAAGGGATCCTGGATGTTGGGGTGCAGGACTGAGGGTGCGAGAAATGACTGGAGGACACAAGGGGTATAGTTTTCTTTACCTTTACTCGATGGCTGAAGGTGCAGTCCGGGACACGAGTAACAGATGGTAATTGAGATCTGGGCAGCCTGGAAGCAATTTAGGATCCAACTAGCCAGGTGGGTTCGGAGGTCTTCCTACTGCGCTGTCCTGTTAGGTCCTTGCTGCTTTAAGCTCTGCTCAAGTTCCTCTCACTGTCTGGCAGTTAAAATAAAACAGTACCCGCATGGCAGGCCGCTTGAGTCTATTACAGGTGTCGCTCCTTCGTGGTGGCTCCGAACTCTGGGATGCTGCTGTGCTACTGGGTGTTAGATGGGCCAGGAGACCTGCAGTCTCCTGCCCTCTGGATTTAGCTGCCAGGACTTCAGTACCCACGCAACCACGGACTCCAGTGTCTGGTTTCTAGCCCTCAGCTCTGGGGTGAGCTTGGTTACAGCTCCACTCCCCAGGTTCTCTGTTGTGAATTCCGCTCTTGGGCTCCCTCCGGTGGTTGTAAGTGGCACTTTTGTGAGTTCTGCTCTTGGGCTCCCTCTTGTGGTTTCTAGTGGTATGGCTGCTCCTTGGAGTTAGCTGTCATCAGCTGCCTCCACTTATCGTCTCTTCTGCTCGGCTATTTAAGTCTGGCTCTATCTTCAGCCAGTGCCACTTGTAAATGGTTCCTGGTTGGATTCACATCTCTTTGGAGTTCCCTGTTATCCTGACCAGTTCAGCTAAGCTAAGTTTTTGCTTGCCCTTTTCTGTCCATAGATTGTGGACTTATCCATTCTGTGCTTTCTATGTTTGTCCAGCTTATCAGTGTGAATTAATTCTGTCTTGCTGGAAGCTCTGGGAGGCAGATTTGCCCTCCACACCTTTAGTCAGGTGTGGAGATTTTTTGTAAACTCTGCGTGGATTTTTGTAGTGTTTTATACTGGCCACACAGTATTCCATCCTGTCCTATCTATTTAGTTAGACTGGCCTCCTGTGCTCATCCTGGTTTCATTCTGTGTATGTCTTTTCCCTCTCCACTCACAGTCATTTTTTGTGGGGGGCTAATCTATCCTTTGGGGATTTTCTCTGAGGCAAGATAGCTTTCCTGCTTCTATCTTTAGGGGTAGTTAGATCTTAGGCTGTGACGAGGTGCCTAGGGAGAGTTAGGAGCATCCCACGGCTACTTCTAGTGTTGTGTTGAGCTTAGGGACTGCGGTCAGTACAGTTACCACGTCCTTCAGAGCTCATTCCATGTTGCTCCTAGACCACCGTATCATAACAGTACAAGTGGCCAAAAATGAATTAAATGCATCTCAAAAGAAGGAAAAGAAAGTTCTGAACCATTTTTTTTCTGTGCTCTAGTTTGTCTTTTTTTTTTTCTTTTCCTCTTGATATCTGGGTGGTTCAGGATATATGCTTTGGCATGGATGTTCAGGGTTTGTTTTCTCGTGTGGATCAACTTGCTGCAAGATTACAGTGTATCCAGGACTATGTTGTCCAGACTCTGGCTTTAGAGCCCAGAATTCCTACTCCTGATTTGTTTTTTGGGGACAGATCCAAGTTTTTGAACTTTAAAAATAACTGCAAATTGTTTTTTGCTTTGAAACCCCGCTCTTCTGGTGATCCCATTCAGCAAGTAAAAATCATCATATCCTTGCTGCGTGGTGACCCTCAAGACTGGGCTTTTTCTCTTGAAACAGGGGATCCGGCATTATTGAATGTAGATGCATTTTTTCAAGCGCTCGGATTACTGTATGACGAACCTAATTCTGTGGATCATGCGGAAAAAACCCTGTTGGCCTTGTTTCAAGGTCAGGAAGCGGCAGAGTTATACTGCCAGAAATTTAGAAAATGGTCTGTGCTCACTAAATGGAATGAAGAGGCTCTGGCTGCTATTTTCAGAAAAGGTCTTTCTGAAACCCTTAAAGATGTTATGGTGGGCTTTCCTACGCCTGCCGGTTTGAGCGAATCTATGTCCCTAGCCATTCAGATTGATCGGCGTCTGCGCAAGCGCAAAGCTGTGCACCATATGGCAGTATCCTCTGAGCAAAGTCCTGAACCTATGCAATGTGATAGGATTTTGACTAGAATAGAACGGCAGGAATTCAGACGTCAGAATAGGCTGTGTTTTTACTGTGGTGATTCGGCTCATGTTATCTCTGATTGCCCTAAGCGTACTAAGAGAGTCGCTAGGTCTGTTACCATTAGTACTATACCGCCTAAATTTCTCTTATCTGTGACCCTGATTTGCTCATTGTCGTCCTTTTCTGTCATGGCATTTGTGGATTCAGGCGCTGCCCTGAACTTAATGGACTTAGAATTCGCTAGGCGCTGTGGTTTTTCCTTGCAGCCATTGCAGAGCCCTATTCCTTTGAGGGGCATTGATGTTACACCCTTGGCCAAGGATAAACCTCAGTACTGGACACAGATGACTATGTACATGGCTCCTGCACATCAGGAAGATTGCCGTTTTCTGGTGTTGCATAACCTGCATGATGTTGTTGTACTGGGATTTCCATGGTTACAGGAACATAATCCGGTGCTGGATTGGAAAACTATGTCGGTGACTAGTTGGGGTTGTCGAGGAGTACATAGTGACGTTCCTTTGATGTCAATTTCCTCTTCCCCCTCTTCTGAGGTCCCTGAGTTTTTGTCGGATTTCCAGGATGTATTTGATGAGCCCAAGTCCAGTTCCCTTCCTCCGCACAGGGACTGTGATTGTGCTATTAACTTGATTCCTGGTTGTAAGTTCCCTAAGGGCCGACTTTTCAATCTGTCTGTGCCAGAGCATGCCGCCATGTGGAGCTATGTTAAGGAATCTTTGGAGAAAGGGCATATTCGGCCCTCTTCGTCACCATTGGGAGCGGGTTTCTTTTTTGTTGCTAAGAAGGATGGCTCCTTGAGACCCTGTATTGATTATCGTCTTCTTAATAAGATCACAGTCAAATTCCAATACCCCTTGCCTTTGCTTACTGATTTGTTTGCTCAGATTAAGGGGGCTAGTTGGTTTACTAAGATTGACCTCCGAGGGGCATATAATCTTGTTCGTATTAAACAGGGTGACGAATGGAAAACTGCATTTAATACGCCCGAAGGCCATTTTGAATACTTTGTGATGCCATTTGGGCTCTCTAATGCTCCATCTGTGTTCCAGTCTTTCATGCATGATATTTTCCGCAATTATCTTGATAAATTCATGGTCGTATATTTGGATGATATTTTGATTTTTTCCGATGATTGGGAGTCTCATGTGAAGCAGGTCAGGATGGTGTTCCAGATCCTTCGTGATAATGCTTTATTTGTGAAGGGGTCTAAGTGCCTATTCGGAGTTCAGAAGGTCTCTTTTTTGGGTTTTATTTTTTCTCCCTCATCTATAGAAATGGATCCTGTTAAGGTCCAAGCTATTCATGACTGGATCCAACCCACATCTGTGAAGGGTCTTCAAAAATTTTTGGGTTTTGCTAATTTCTATCGCCGTTTCATTGCCAACTTTTCCAGTGTGGTTAAGCCCCTTACTGATTTGAAGAAGAAAGGCGCTGATGTGACGAATTGGTCCTCTGAGGCTGTTGAGGCCTTTCAGGAGCTTAAACGCCGATTTACTTCTGCCCCTGTGTTGCGTCTACTGGATGTTTCTCTTCCTTTTCAGGTCGAGGTCGACGCTTCTGAGATTGGGGCAGGGGCCGTTTTGTCTCAGAGGGAGTCTGATGGTTCTTTGATGAAACCGTGTGCTTTTTTTTCCAGAAAGTTTTTGCCTGCGGAACGCAATTATGATGTCGGCAATCGGAAGTTGTTGGCTATGAAGTGGGCGTTTGAGGAGTGGCGACATTGGCTTGAGGGAGCTAAACACCGTGTTGTGATCCTGACCGATCATAAGAATCTGATTTACCTCGAGTCGGCCAAACGGCTGAATCCTAGACAGGCTCGATGGTCCCTGTTTTTCTCCCGTTTTGATTTTGTGGTCTCGTATCTTCCGTGATCTAAGAATGTTAAGGCTGATGCCCTCTCTAGGAGTTTTTCGCCTGATTCTCCTGGAGTCCTTGAGCCGCTTGGCATTCTTAAGGAGGGGGTGATTCTTTCTGCTATCTCCCCTGATTTGCGGCGGGTGCTTCAGGAATTTCAGGCTGATAGGCCTGACCGCTGTCCAGTGGGGAAGCTGTTTGTTCTTGATAGATGGACAAGTAAGGTAATTTCTGAGGTTCATTGTTCAGTGTTGGCTGGGCATCCTGGGATTTTTGGTACCAGAGATTTGGTTGCTAGGTCCTTTTGGTGACCTTCCTTGTCGCGCGATGTGCGTGCTTTTGTGCAGTCCTGTGGGACTTGCGCCCGGGCCAAGCCTTGCTGTTCACGCGCTAGTGGGTTGCTTTTGCCTTTGCCGGTCCCTGAGAGGCCCTGGACGCATATTTCCATGGATTTTATTTCGGATCTTCCTGCTTCCCAGAAGATGTCTGTTATCTGGGTTGTTTGTGACCGGTTCTCTAAAATGGTCCATCTGGTACCTTTGCCTAAGTTGCCTTCCTCCTCAGATCTGGTTCCATTATTTTTTCAGCATGTGGTTCGTTTGCATGGCATTCCGGAGATTATTGTGTCTGACAGAGGTTCTCAGTTTGTCTCTAGATTTTGGCGGGCCTTTTGTGCTAGGATGGGCATTGATTTGTCTTTTTCTTCGGCGTTTCATCCTCAGACTAATGGCCAAACTGAGCGAACTAATCAGACCTTGGAGACCTATTTGAGATGCTTTGTGTCTGCTAATTAGGATGATTGGGTGTCTTTCTTGCCATTGGCCGAGTTTGCCCTTAATAATTGGGCTAGTTCGGTGTTGATTCTGTGGTGGACAGGCTGCAGCAGATTTGGACTCATGTGGTGGACAATTTGACGTTGTCTCAGGAAAGGGCTCAACGTTTTGCCAACCGCCGTCGGTGTGTTGGTCCCCGGCTTCGTGTGGGGGATTTGGTTTGGTTGTCTTCTCGTCATGTTCTTATGAAGGTTTCTTCTCCTAAGTTTAAGCCTCGGTTTATTGGTCCTTATAAAATTTCTGAAATTATTAATCCGGTGTCTTTTCGTTTGGCTCTTCCTGCCTCTTTTGCCATTTATAATGTTTTCCATAGATCTTTGTTGCGGAGATATGTGGTGCCCGTTGTTCCCTCGGTTGACCCTCCTGCCCCGGTGTTGGTTGAGGGAGAGTTGGAATATGAGGTTGAGAAGATTTTGGATTCTCGTTTCTCGAGGCGGAGGCTTCAGTATCTTGCCAAGTGGAAGGGTTATGGCCAGGAGGATTATTCTTGGGTTGTTGCCTCCAATGTCCATGCCACCTATTTGGTTCGTGCTTTTCACTTGGCTCGTCCTGATCGGCCTGGGGGCTCTGGTGAGGGTTCGGTGACCCCTCCTCAAGGGGGGGATACTGTTGTGAATTCCGCTCTTGGGCTCCCTCCGGTGGTTGTAAGTGGCACTTTTGTGAGTTCTGCTCTTGGGCTCCCTCTTGTGGTTTCTAGTGGTATGGCTGCTCCTTAGCTGTCATCAGCTGCCTCCACTTATCGTCTCTTCCGCTCGGCTATTTAAGTCTGGCTCTATCTTCAGCCAGTGCCACTTGTAAATGGTTCCTGGTTGGATTCACATCTCTTTGGAGTTCCCTGTTATCCTGACCAGTTCAGCTAAGCTAAGTTTTTGCTTGCCCTTTTCTGTCCATAGATTGTGGACTTATCCATTCTGTGCTTTCTATGTTTGTCCAGCTTATCAGTGTGAATTAATTCTGTCTTGCTGGAAGCTCTGGGAGGCAGATTTGCCCTCCACACCTTTAGTCAGGTGTGGAGATTTTTTGTAAACTCTGCGTGGATTTTTGTAGTGTTTTATACTGACCGCACAGTATTCCATCCTGTCCTATCTATTTAGTTAGACTGGCCTCCTGTGCTCATCCTGGTTTCATTCTGTGTATGTCTTTTCCCTCTCCACTCACAGTCATTATTTGTGGGGGGCTAATCTATCCATTGGGGATTTTCTCTGAGGCAAGATAGCTTTCCTGCTTCTATCTTTAGGGGTAGTTAGCTATTAGGCTGTGACGAGATGCCTAGGGAGAGTTAGGAGCATTCCACGGCTACTTCTAGTGTTGTGTTGAGCTTAGGGACTGCGGTCAGTACAGTTACCACTTCTTTCAGAGCTCGTTCCATGTTGCTCCTAGACCACCGTATCATAACAGTTCTCCTCGACTTCTCTCCTCTCCTCTCACCCTCTCAGACCCACTAACCCTGCCTCCAGGCCAGAACTTATAGGGAAGCTCTCCTGAAACCAGGTGTCAGAGCTCCCCTTTCTGCTCTGGAGTATGGAAAAAGAGTTGGATGCTGCTGTTACCTGGTAAAGGGACCCCTCCTTGCTTCCAGGCATGACTTCACCCCTTGTGAGAGAGGCAATGCCACTGTGGCAACCGGACTCCTGGGGTGCCACATTACCATAGATTCTCTATGGGGATAAGGTCAGATGAGTTTCCTGGCAAATCAAGCACAGTGATACTGTGGTTTTTAAACCAGGAATTGGTACTCTTGGCAGTGTGGACAGGTGTCAAGTCCTGCTGGAGAATGAAATTTCCATCTCCAAAAACAGGGAAGCAGAGGGAAGCATGAAGTGCACTAAATTTCCTGTTAGATAGCTGCTGACTTTGGTCTTGATGAAACACAGTGGACCTACACCAGCTGATAACATTGCTCCTGAAACCATCATTGATTGTGGAGATTTCACACTAGACCTTGGAAAGCAAGGTCCCAGAGTCTGGAGGAAGAGTGGAGACGCACACAATCCAAGCTGTTTGAGGTCTAGTGTGAAGGGGTAACATTGCCTTAGAGTTCCAGACTGTTGTCACACAGGCCGATGCCAAGGGAGGATGGATTACTGAGATCGAGGGGGGGCTGATGATACCAGAAAAACTGTTAATGAAGGTGCAAGAGCCAAGGAACAAATGGAGGAGGAAGAGGTGAAAGGCGAGCAACTGTCAGAAGATGAAAGGGATAATCATCCCCCTCTCTGTTGTTCATGGTTGGTGGGAGGGGACAGAGGAAACAATCATCTGCGTTACCCAGCCACCAGCACAGTATTAGCTTGGACCTCATGGAAGAGCCCAACATATGAGTGTCTTCTTGCTGCACTATCTGCAACATGATCCCCGTATCGTTATGATTCGGAATATTGCTGACTACTGGGTTGCCACTCTTTTATAGCCACATTATAAAAGTAAATTTTGCCAGATGCTTCCCACCCACTGAGACTCTTTCGCCTGGGGCCCACGAAAACCTGGAGCCCACCCTGGTCGGTCCCTGTTATACCATTTCTACTTTGGTGAAATTTATCCCACTTTGGTGGTGTCTGTCCCTAATTATTTTAAATTTGAAGACTCCTGATTGGGTCACCATCTGCTGGGTTGGCTGTAGTGTAAGATGTGTCGATCCTTATTATAACTATGTCTTCGTTGAAATTGATTCAACTTTGGTGGTGTCTGTCCCTAATTAATTTAAATTTGAAGACTCCTGATTGGGTCTCCAACTGCTGGGTTGGCTGTAGTGTAAGAGGTGTCAGTCTCTATTATACTACTTCTACGCTGGTGAAATTGATGCTACTTTGTTGGTGTCTGCCACTAATTTTTGGAAATGTGGAGACTCCTGATTGGGTCTCTCCATCTGCTTGATTGGGTTTCGTGGAAGAGCTGTTGCTCCCCATTATACTGTTACTGCTCTGGTGAAATTGATGCCACTTTGGTGTGAAGATTTACCTTAAACAAAACCGGATGCAGAACAAGGTGCTTCCCCCCCATCTTTATCCCTGATTTCTGATCCCTTCTTTTCTACCTCTTTCTCTTCTCTATATTCTTTCTCCCTTAATTGTGTTTTTATTTTTCAGACGACCAGCATTTTTAGACTGACCATAATTAATGTTCGATTACAGGAATATTTTCCTATCTCTTGGTATGAAACAGGACTTATATATCCTCCAATTGATTACTGTTTATCATCCACACTTCACATTTGTCTTTTCTACGCATATCCTGAGTAGCCGCAAAGCTCTATGTTTGTCCTAAGAGCTCTTACTCGAAGTTTTTCTAATGTCGTTCTATTAACTGTTTTTTGTATTTTATACATGCTTGTACATCTGTTCTTTAATGAAAATCAATAAAAAGAACATTGAAAAGAAAAGAAAGATGCCACTTTGGTGGTGTCTGTCCCTAATTATTTTAAATTTGAAGACTCCTGATTGGGTCTCCATCTGCTGGGTTGGCTGTAGTGGAAGCGGTTTCATTCCCTATTATAGTATTTCTACTCTGGTGAAATTGATGCTACTTTGTTGGTGTCTGCCACTAATGTTTGGAAATGTGTAGACTCCTGATGGATTGGTCTAAACAGTGGAAATCCCCCACAACTGACCCCATTTTGGAAACTACAACCCTCAAGGAATTTATCTAGATGCATAGTTATAGGAATTACAATAATGCTTTTGGTTTTACTGGCATATGGATTTATAATGTTGTGGTATGTGTAAGTTGTGCGGAGTACGTAACATCAGATTATAAAATTTTGTTGTGTCAACAGGGTGAAAACAAATTTTATTAATTTGAGGACGTGGTACGCTTTGAAGCAATCCTTAATGCAGGTTTCACAATGATAAATTGTGTAATTTTTGATTCCCCTCTTGTAGCATATTCTACACACTTTTAGTGATCTTCCCTTCTTCGCTGTTTGGGGAACCTGTCCTGGAAATTGTTTACCTGGGACAATACAGGCACATTCATTTTCAGAAGTACTGGGACCCTCACCTTCCTGAGGGCCAAACATTAGGGCCTTGGTGACTTCCTGAAACTAAAGGAAGGTCTACATATTGCCTGCAGAACAAAACCACACAAAAGCATTGTACAGTGCCATCTGTACAATGCGCACAGCCAATTGTTTGTACCATACTTTAGCCTTTTGCATGGCACGGTATAGCTTGAGGACCTGAATTGAGACATTTACACCCCTATTGTACTTATGAACCTATTAGAATCCAAGATACAGTCTGGCTTTAGGACTTGTGTTGGGGCACTGACAAGGGAGCTGTTGTCACGGTGTATGGTGGTCAAGAAAAGGACATCCCTCTTGTCTTTATGTCTGACCACCAGCATGTTGTCACTGCATTGGGTTCTGCCTTTGTAGGAAGATGGACCAGAATAATGGTCTCTCTTGCATGTCCTGGCCAGAAATGTTGGGACTGTCACCATTGTTGCAGGGAAGGACTTTCTGACTGGAGTAGACCTTTGCACCTGACTGTTGGGGGTGGGTGTGAGATATAAGAGACAGAGCGCTTGGGAACGGGGCTTTTGGTGGGTACCCAGCGTGTTCTACAGGAGAAGGTTGACTCCCTCAACTGACAGGCCCGCATTGTACCATTCCATTCCCCGTGCATACAGACTGTGCATCTCCTGAGACCAACTCCCTGTTACCCTCCAAACCCTACAATACTAACTGGTCGGTGCATCTGACATCTGCTGACTCTCTTTGCAACGCTGATCCGGCATTGCACGCGGTTCGCAGCGGTGAGACTGGGCCTAAACTTCAGGACTTTGTACATCCTTAGCTGTGCAGCAGACCTTTCCCTGTTCAGCACCTCATTCCAGGATCACAAGACGACGTACAGGAAGACCAGGATACTTTGTCGCCGCACAGAGACAGTGCTTCACTTTCCTTCAGGACCGACTCAGAGACTTCTCACGCCACCTATGTTGCCATCGTGGGATTTTCCATCCACCATCGTCCAGGAACCAGAGACTGATATTGGACCAGTTGTTGTTACTTTATTGCTGTATACATATTGAAGGTCTGAATATTTACACCACCTTACTCCCTGCGTGGAGTATTTACTGCTGTGATAACTATATATAAAAATTCTTGCTCTGCCTCCTGCTCGTCACTACATCCCACGTTCCTGCTAGTACCTTACATCTTCACCCTTTCTCAGCAGTTGCTCAATTAGCGTCTTAGGGAGAGATTTTTTTTTGCAAGCTACCGCATGCAACTGTACCTCTGACAGAGAGCGTCTTTAAGAATGGTATTCTGGTTTAAAAGGTATCTATTTAGATGTGATAACCCTTATTTAGCAGTGGATGCAGCAATTCCCACACAATTTTCCCACTCACCCCCAGGATAGGAGGGCATTCAGAGGGGTCAATCTATATGTCCTTACCTTCATAGACCTTCACAGACATTCATAGACCTTAAATCTGTGGGTGTACCCTAAGGTACTCTCGCACAACTTGTACAGTTTAATTCCGTACCTGGCCCCCTTACTAGTCCGGTATTGTCGGATTTGCAATGAACCAGATATTCATCTATAGCGATGTCCCTTTGGGGTGTGTAAGCCTCAGCAAATTTTCTGCTGAAGTGGTCGACTACTGGCAGAATTTTGCATTGACAATCAAAGTTAGGATTGTGTTGGGGAGGACACTACGCATTATCACTATAATGCAAACATTTTTGGATTGCTTTAAATTGGTTCCTTGTTATGGCCATACAGAATACAGATGTGCTGTAGAGAATATCAGTACTCCAATACTGCCGAATCTCTGGTCTTCTGACTATGCCAATATATGCATCACAATTCCCCAAAATGTCGTCATCTCTGCTGCATTTACAGGAGTCCATCTGGCATATGAGGACATGGGATTTTGGGTAAAAAATTGATGGGCATACAAATTTGTCTGGGCCACCATAAGATTTATCATTTCCTTGCTGAAAAAGAATTTGAAAAAGTCAATTTCAGTGAGGCCAGTAACGTCAAATTGAATTCCTGAAATGCCAATGAAATCCAGAATAACAGGCTGAAAATTTTCAGGGGGTGCAATCTATATGGAATCGATTGCTGTAGGGGTTGCCTGGGTCATAGGTCGTTTTTCTGGGGGTCCTTCCTCACTAGATGAGGAGGAGGAGGAATAAACGAATGTGGGATCTTCCGTACTGCCTGAATCCATGTTGGAGGCAAGGAAAGCGCATGCCTCCTCTGGTGAATACTGTCTTCTTGACGAATGGGCCATTTTTAATTTATTTTTCAAAACAATGGGGGGGGGGGGGTGTGCTAAGTGATGCTTTTAGACGTGTATTGTGTGGGGCTTGTGCAAAGAGTACTATTTATTATAAAAAGTAGAGGGAAAAAATAAAAAATTAGAAGAAACACTTAGAAGAAAAAAAATGAATAGAAAAATCAGATGTAAAAAAAAAGTTTGAATTAAAAAAAGTGACATTCACCACACCAATCCCCTTCCTATGAATTTACTCAGTGCTAACTATTCTTTTTTTTTTGCCAAAGAAAAACAGACATCAGTAACACTAATGCACTACTTAAGAAATTACCCGAAAACAATTTTTCTTTTTTTTTTTTTTTTTGCAAAAGAAAGATGCTACCTCCCTACCTATGAAGCTAATCTGTACTAACTATTTTTTTTCTAACACAATATCGGACGTCATTAATCCAGCATTATCCACTACTGTAATGTGCTAACTCACTACCTATAAAACTGCTCTGCAGTGACTACTATTATTTTTTTTTTTCTAAAAGAAAATTGAACGTCACTAACACTGTGACGTCTGCTACTCTAATACGCTATCTGGCTACCTTTAAAACGACACTGTATTTACTGTCAGTTTTTTTTCTAAAAATAAATCAAACAACACTTACACTGCAATGTCCACTATTCCATCTAAAAAAGAAAAGGTCCCTTGGCGCAGTCTCTGATCAGCAGCGATACTTATCAGAGCGCTGCAGCCACAAGAAGGGCACGAATGCTCAGCACAGGATGCTGCGCACATGAAAAAAGAGCAAAAAAGTGCTCCAAAGATACAATTGGGAGTGGAGAGGTGGAATGGGGGGACAGGAACAAAGATTGGCGGATTGCTGCTACTGTTATCACAGATCAGTCGCACAGCAGCCAGCACACAGCACAGCACAGATCACAGGAGGATCTCAGGAGACACAGCACAGGAGGACACAGATCACAGGAGGATCGCACTGGCCACCAATTATTTTTTTTTCTAACAGGTAACAACCACTTTGCATGCCAACTCTGAAGTAAAAGTGACATGGAGAGTGGTTATTTTTATTTTAGATGAAATCCTTTGGCGCTGATTGGTCAGAAACTATTGTTCACCCAATCAGCGCTAAATGGGTTAATTATGAGCAGTGATGTGGCGATTAACCACCCATTCCGACTGCTGTAATTGGGACTGTCTCAGAATGTCACATGTTTTTTTTTTATTTTAAATGCTTCATTGCCTGGTGTCCTGAATTAGGGCTCATACTCACTTGCGCGAGACTCGGATGAGTCTCGCACGGCAATACCTGACACTGCACCTGGCACAGAGGAGCGGAGCGTGCGGCTACATGTATTCCTATGCGGCCGCATGCTCCGATCTGAGTGCTGGCTGCAGCGCCGGGTATTGCCGTGCAAGACTCATCCGAGTCTCGCGCAAGTGAGTATGAGCCCTTAGCTGCATCGTATATATATATGCTTCACTTTGCAGTTAAGCAGTTCCCGCAGGGCAGTGTGTGTATACATACGACGCATGTTGGGAAGGGGTTAAAAGTCACAATTGATGAATCAGCTGAAAACATGTAGAAAATAAAAATGATTCCCACAACTGCACCAAGACAAAAATTAAAAATAACAGGTGAACACAAATACCAGACTGGAAAGAAAAAGTTCTAATTAAAAGAATTTGGTGCAAATCAAAAACAGGCTTAGGTCACGTGCACACGGTCAGTATTTGGTCAGTATTTTACCTCAGTATCTGTAAGACAAAAGCAGGAAAGGAACAATCAGAGGAAAAGTATAAGGCCGGCGTCACACTTGCGAGTTTTACGGACGTAAGAGCGCAGAAACTACGTCCGTAAAACTCGCATAACATACGGCACAATGATTCTCAATGGGTCTAGTCCTATCAGGCGTATATTACGGATCCGTAATATACGGCGTTCTACGGCCGCACAAAATCGCAGCATGCTGCGTTTGTCAGCGTATTGCGCAAAAAATACGCCAATGCAAGTCTATGGGAGAGCGTATAATACGGAATGCATACGGACCATGCGTGTGCCTTGCGAGAAATACGCAACTTACTGGCAGATGTCCGGAAATGTCCAAAGGACTCAATCAGGCAGGTGAGACATGCTAATTAGCTGAAAAAGCCAGACAGTGAACCCGGAAGTCTGCTGCACGCCTCCACGGAGTGATATTCAGCATGGCAAACATTGTCAATACGGACATGCTGATAATTTTGGTCCAAGAGAGGCCTGTCATCTGGGACCAAAGAGACCCAAATTATGCCAACAGGGCACAAAAAGAGGCAGCATGGAGGAGCGTGTGTGGGTCCCTCTTTCCACATTATGACCAGCAGCCACGTGAGGCACAGCGACAGATAAGTAAGTACACCCATGTTTGAAATGTAATGTTCTTGTGAAACAGCAGGCCTTTACTCCTTTGAATTTCTCATCAAGAATGTCTTAAATATTCATGAAAGAACTAGAAAGCACACCAGTAGATCCATGGTGTTGTACATGATAAACTGATTTCAGTAATGTTTTGAATAGGTGTCCCTTACTAATAGTGTTTCCCATTAATTGTCCTTTCTGTGATAGAGGTTAGGGGACTCTGTCCTTGTGGCCTTGCTTGATAATTGTGTGTGTGGTTTTTAAATTTAATATTAAATGTGCTCCCCAAATGCCTATTTGTATGCTACACTTAAATCTGTGTAGTCAATTACACCTTGTGTGAGCAATCTGCATAATGGTCTAATCAATGTGTTTATTTTTTGTTTTTTTAGTGGGTGATGTTACAACAAGGTGGCGGAGTATCCGTGACCAGTATAGGAGGGAGAGGCAGCAGCGGGAGAAAAGTGGAGCCGGGGCACCTCCCAAAAAAAGGAAATACCTCTACTTCGACCGCCTAACCTTCCTTAACCCCAGCATGGACCTCAGGCCGTAAGTACAAACATCACTCACTGTTTTTTTAAAGTATTTTGATACAATTGTTCCTTAAAAATTTGAATAAATATAAATTTATCTTTTTCAGAACTCAGTCTAACCTCACAGACAGGGAGACAGGGTCTGACTCAGAGCTGGTCATTGACCCAGTTGGAGAAGGTGAAGAGGTGGCTGGTCCATCTGCTGCTCCCTCCGGCTCCATCCCTCATGGCTCCTCCACATCTGGCAAAGGCAGCTCCATCTGCATCCGAACCACACCAAGAGGCCCCACAGTTTGCATCTGCCGCCGCAGCATCATCAGCAGCAGCAGCACCACCACCTAGCCAGGATGACCCTGGAAATAGCAGCAGCCCAACTGTTGCCCTGGATCCATCCCCACAGGCTGCAGTCAGACCACAGCGTTCACGCCGCAGGAGAGAGCTGATCCAAAGCAGGCGAAACGTTGATGTTGGGGTCATGAACTATTTGGCACGTGTTCGAGAGGATGATGGGGAGGAGGGCTTTACAAGGAGCCTTGCCCAGTACTTAAGGTCCATAGAGCGGGAGTTGAGGCTGCGTTTGAGAGGGTGTTTTCATATCCTTATTGACGCATGCACCCCCCCAAATGACCCATACAATCTCTTGCAGATGATTGAACAGTGGCAGATGTCACCTGAAAATATTCTGCGGCCTCTGAGATTACAAGGCCTGGCTGCTCAACAAGGATCTGAAGCACCCCCTCCACGTCAGCCAACACCTCAACCTCAACCCACAACGAACCCACAATGGCAACCTCAGCAACATATGGCAGGATATCATCAACCATCCCAATATGGCCACTTGTCCTCACCCAGTGCTGGAGGCTGGTCCCAACCTGGGTATGGACAATATGGTCATTTTGGGTTGGGGTATGATTCCGGGACATATGGTCAGCAACAGCAGAGGTATGTCCCAAATCCTCGCCCCACTCTTCAAAGTTTCCAGCATCATAGCTGGGCTAATGTCCCTCAGGCCACTACAACATCTGCACAGGGTGCTGGACAATTGGGCCTACAAAGGCCACCTGATGCTGACCCTGAGCAAGCTACATCTCCTGCACCAACCTACCAGGACTTGTAATTTTTTTATTTATTTTTTTTTTTAGTTTAAAAATTTTCATTTTTGGTTTTGTGTGTTTTATCTTATTTTATCCACAATATTCGTTTAGATTGTGCCTACATAGCAGTCTTTATTGTGGATGTTGTTACTAATTTTGTGGCCACTAAAAAAAGGCCATTTAGATGCCAAAATCTGGTTATGGCCAAAAAAAAAAACAAGACCATAACAAATGTTCTACAGTAAAAAGTTATATTACTAACAATCAAAGTCTGGATGCGCTCTATTCATTCTTCCATCACACACACATGATATGCTGACAACCATATGTGAAATAATTAAATACAACAGACCGAGTTTATAAATTGGTTAACACATACTTTAGAGAACAAAATAATTAAACATGCAAAAATGCATAGTCTTGCCAGGGAGTAGCACCTTGAGGAGTCAAAAAATAATTTGTAAAGACATCACGAACTTTAAGACCAGAAAGTGGACGGCGCGGAGGAGGGACATATGGGGTAGGCCTACTAACATTGTTCATGAGGTGATCTTCAAAATTTGGCGAGGAACAATCATGTATTCTTGTGAAATTATGTAGAATTACACAGGCTTTGATAACTTCATTGATTGTAGCCTCACTCAGCTGGATGGCAGACTGAAGAACACGCCATTTGGCAACAAGAATCCCAAAGGCGCACTCAACCAGTCTCCGTGCCCTTGCAAGTCTCAAATTAAACACCCTCCGCCGGTGGTCAAGGTTGCGCCTGGGGTAAGGCCTCATGACGTGCCTCGTCAGTTGGAAGGCCTCATCTCCAACAAAAACAAAAGGCACTGCTTCCGCATTGGAGCCTGGGAGTTGTTGTGGTGGTGGGAGGTTCAACTGGTTGTCACGTAGCCGCCGACCCATTATGGACGAATTGAAGACCCTAGAGTCTCCAGTTCGCCCATAGGCCCCAATGTCTACAATTATAAACCTATAGTTACTGTCAGCAACTGCTAACAGAACTACAGAGAAAAACTGCTTGTAATTGTAGAATTGGGAACCAGAGTTTGGCGGCTTACGCACCCTGATATGTTTCCCATCCACAGCTCCAATGCAGTTAGGGAAGTCACAAGTATTTTTGAAACCAGTGGCGATTTTGAGCCAATCCTCCTGTTTGGGCTCAGGCATCACAACTTCCTGAAGTTTCTGCCATATTTGGGAACAGGTTGTCCTAACAATGCCTGAAATTGTCGACTGCCCAATCAGAAACTCCAGGTGTAGACCCGCATAGGACAAGCCTGTGGACAGGAAGCTGAAATACAAGAAAAAGGTAATAAAAACATTAACATGATGACTATGAAAACAGGAATAAGCACAAGTGTATATTTCATTTACTAGGACATTATTTACAATAGAAAAAGGCTAATTTTAGAATCTTAATATAATAGAATATTTACAACATTCTTTTAAATGTGCTTGTGGCTTCATGTCCAAGTTAAGTTAATGAAACATAGTAGGACACCACACAGTTTTGAAAAAAAAAAACAAAAAAAAACAGTATGTGCGAATGTGGAATACATACCGTAAGGTTAGGAGCAGACGCTCCTCAGCAGAGATGGCTTTTCTCATCCAGGTGTCCTGATAGGTGATCCCAGGACGTAAGATCTCCAACAACATGTCAAAAGTCCTGATGGACATGCGACTATATAGGTAAAACTTGTCAGGATGTGCCCTCAAAGCTGAATATAGTCTCTGGAAATGTCCTTTACTCTGGCGTTGGGTCAATAGAGGATGCACCCACAATCTTCGTCTCCTCCTTCGCGGATCAACATTGACCTGATATGGCTGGCCAAAGCGACGAGACAACACCCAGTGAAGCAACACCCGCTGAGTTGTGCTTAAATACACATGGTCAGACATGTTTGTAAGGTCAAAGCAATACAGGCAAAATATGCTAGAGAACATATAGGGCAGATGGTAGTGGTCCACCTGTTGTAGAGGGCTTAAATAGTGTTGTTAATGATGGTTTAAATGATTTGCAGGCCTGAAAACCGTTAAATGTCCATTTTGTGAGGGTGCGTGAAAAATACGCCATACGGATCACATACGGATTATACACGCACAAGCACATGCGCAAAATACGCGACCAGACCTAAGAAACGCATTAACTACGGAAGACGATTACGGAAACATTTTGGCGTATTGAACGCGTAGTACGGACGTATAATACGTTCCGTATTGTCTTACGCCAAGTGTGACGCCGGCCTAATAGAAACACGTCACCACTTCTGTATTTATCACCCACTCCTGGTTTTGGCTTAGAAATACTGATGTGAAAAACTGACCAAATACTGATAGTGTGAAAGTGGCCTAGGAGTACTAAAAATTACACAAAATGTTTACATACCAGATTAGGTGTGAGGTGGCTGGGGTTTATGGGGTTGCATCTAACTTAAAATAACGGATATACTTTTGCACAAAATAAAAACATCAATAAGAATTAAATGGAAAAACAATTAACATTTAATTTTTCATAGTATCCTGAATTTTTATTAAAAATTACATAAAAATGAATGAATTTACAATAAAATTTTTAAATTGAAGTATCTTAATTATATTACACATCTTGTGATGAAAGAATTATGGTATTGCAGTATGCCTACCGCCAACATCACAAAATAAGTGTTAAAATTAACAAGGGTATACATTAAATAAACATCCATGACATGGACAATTATTCATGTCACAAGAAACGTTTCACATATGCTTTGTCAGGAGGTATTATTCGTATAATAGAAACAATTTTATATTATTCACATCCTGGAAAATTTCTTTACAATATTCTTTCAGTTTTTAGAGGGACAAGCTAATTTTTTTATGCATCAAAATAGAAACAAGTGTTACTCCTACTAGCATTCTAAGCAAAATTTGTAGTTCGTAAAGCTTCAATTACATTTTACAAATCTGCATTTATAGCAATTTACTCAAAGGCTCCATCAATAAGAGAACAATGGAGCAGTTTTTGGTACCACAGTAATGGATTGAAAAGAGGAGTCCTCAATTATGGTTCCATCCAATACAGCTTGCTCTTGATCCCAGAGGGAACAGTCTAGGTTTTCCTCTACTATACCACCACCAACATGTTATTCAGCACATTAAAGAGTAATTCCCAAAATATTAAAGGGGTTTTCCCACAAACAAAAGTTAATTTTAATCAATACATCTTGGAATAATAATTTCCACAATTGAATTTGATTAAATATAATGTGCCCCTGCTGTGTACTGTGTAATGGCTGTGTGTGACAGTACAGGGACATGGTCTGATCATACCGCATCTCCTGGGCAGCGGAGGACTCAAAAGAGCATACAGACATTACAGTACGGGGATCGCAAATTATTCTTTTTGTGAGGTAAAACATTGTCCTTCCTGTTTTTAAACAATCTTTTCTTTAAAAAAAGAATCATTTGCAATCCCCTGCTATAACGTCTGTATGCTCTTTTGCGTCATCCCCCGTTGAGGAGCTGTGGTGTGATCCGACCATGTTCTTGCACGGTCAGACACAGCCATTACACAGTACACAGCAGGGGCAAATTTATAAGATTATCTCAGCACTGGAGAATTTTATTTAAACAGATCCAAATGAAGAAAGTATTATTATTCCAAGATCTATTGATTAAAATAAACTTTTGTTTGTGGGAAAACCCCTTTAAGTTAACTGAGCTCTATGCTCTGCTTTCTATAACAATCCTACTGGCAGTGAATGGCATGGAGATTGAGTATATACAGTTATATGAAAAAGTTTGGGTACCCCTATTAATCTTAAGCTTAATGTTTTATAAAAATTGTTTTTTTTTTGCAACAGCTATTTCAGTTTCATATATCTAATAACTGTTGGACACAGTAATGTTTCTGCCTTGAAATGAGGTTTATTATACTAACAGAAAATGTGCAATCTGCATTCAAACAAAATTTGACAGGTGCATAAGTATGGGCACCTCACCAGAAAAGTGACATTAATATTTAGTTGATCCTCCTTTTGAAAAAATAACAGCCTCTAGTCGCTTCCTGTAGCTTTTAATGAGTTCCTGGATCCTGGATGAAGGTATTTTTGACCATTTCTCTTTACAAAACAATTCCAGTTCAGTTAAGTTTGATGGTCGCCGAGCCATGGACAGCCCTCTTCAAATGATCCCACAGATGTTCAATGATATTCAGGTCTGGGGACTGGGATGGCCATTCCAGAACAGTGTAATTGTTCCTCTGCATGAATGCCTGAGTAGATTTGGAGTGGTGTTTTAGATCATTGTCTTGCTGAAAGATCCATCCCCTGCGTAACTTCAACTTTGTAATTCATGAACATTATTGTCAAGAATCTGCTGATACTGAGAGAAATCCATGCGTCCCTCAACTTTAACAAGATTCCGGATGCAATTTTACTGTGGGTAGCAAGTGTTTTTCTTGGAATGCTGTGTTTTTTGGCCGCCATGCATAACGCCTTTTTGTATGA
This sequence comes from Ranitomeya imitator, assembly GCF_032444005.1. NCBI lineage: Eukaryota > Metazoa > Chordata > Amphibia > Anura > Dendrobatidae > Ranitomeya > Ranitomeya imitator. The sequence continues at coordinate 556,093,689 of NC_091282.1, read as the reverse complement.
CCAAACAACTCAATCTTGGTTTCAGGACCTTCTTCCAAAAAGAAATTGGCTACTCCAAATGTGCTTTTGCATACCTCAGCCAACTCTGTTTGTGGCGTGCTTGCAGAAACGGCTTCTTTCGCATCACTCTCCCATATAGCTTCTCCTTGTGCAAAATGCGCTGTATAGTTGACCGATGCACAGTGACACCATCTGCATCAAGTTGATGCTGCAGCTCTCTGGAGGTGGTCTGAGGATTGTCCTTGACTGATCTCACCATTCTTCTTCTCTACCTTTCTGATGTTTTTCTTGGCCTGCCACTTCTGGCCTTAACAAGAACTGTACCTGTGTTCCTCACAGTGGAAATTGACAGGTTAAATCTCTGAGACAGCTTTTTGCATCCTTCCCCTGAACAACTATGTTGAATAATCTTTGTTTTCAGATCATTAGACAGTTGTTTTGAGGAGCCCATGATGCCACTCTTCAGAGGAGATTCAAACAAGAGAACAACTTGCAAGTGGCCATTTTAAGTAGCTTTTCTCATGATTGCATTCACCTGGATATGCAGTACAAAGCTCAATGAGGTTAGAAAACTGCTTTAGTAAGTCAGTAAAAAGTAGGTAGGAGTATTTAAAACAAGAAAATGATAAGGGTGCCCATACTTATGCACCTGCCAAATTTTGTTTGAATGCAGATTGCACATTTTCTGTTAGTACAATAAACCTCATTTCAAGGCAGAAACATTACTGTGTTCAACAGTTATTAGATATATGAAACTGAAATAGCTGTTGCAAAAAAAAACAAAAACAATTTTTATAAAACATTAAGCTTAAGATTAATAGGGGTGCCCAAACTTTTTCATATAACTGTATAATCCATTGGAGACTGGCTCCCTGGTTCCAGGGACATATTCTCAGGATCACTCGGGGTGCCAACAGTCAGTCCACTAATGAACAAGAAGCTATCTCCCAACCTTATTATTTTAGGAATAATTAGGCAAGTGCATGTTGTATACAAATTCCATCCTTTTGGTCATTTGGGTGTTGCAGTGCCAATGAATAGTCCCACGGAGTAACATATAATCATGCCTAATGTGATGAAAATCATATGACAGATGCCCTTCAAATCAAATAGGTTTGTGTAGGGAACACTACTCCACAGTAAGCCAACAATAACCAATGGTAAGTACAGGTGCAACTTACAAAAATGATTGGTTATGAACCTATGTCATAAAAGGGATATATTCTCACAAGTATTTGATTTATAAAGTGCAAATTGCAGGGATTCAGTACTTCTAAATATCCTGCCAGTCTTCAACATGCATTTGGTCCACGTGTGGGACCATGTCTTCTTCTGAATCAGACCCGGTTCTTACTACAGCAGTGCTTTTTCTCCTGTCCTCTATGAAATTTATTTGATGAATCAGGACTACAGCTAAACAGATAACAACAATCTGAAAAAAAGTAATGCAAATATTATATAAAACTGAACACAGATAATGCAAAAAACAAAACCGTACATTCAGACTTATGTACATTTCTTTTCACGGCTCAATGCAACCGCTCAGGCCTTAATAGAGTGACAGTAGGCTATTGGAAATTACTTAATTTCTATATGCCTCCAATTTCATGCAACATCCAAGAGAAAAAATTGTGACACACTCAATCAAATGTCATCTTACAAAACTATTCTCCCCTAGTGAATTGCTTCTGTGGCACCATGTCCAGTCTACAGAATATGTATACCTCTACAACATGAGCCTTAAAACTCATTCAGCTATCCGTGGGGGTAAGGGAGAGCAAATAATGATGAATTGAGGCTGGGGACAGAGAGCAAATGTTGAATTGAGGGTGGGGGAAAGGAGACAGCAAATGATGAGTTGAGGATGGGAAGAGAAAATGATGATGAATTAAGGGTGGGGGACAGAGGCCAGTCAGCAAATAATGTTGCATTTAGGGTGGGAGGGCTGGGAGAGAGCAAATGATGAATTGATGGTGGGGGACAGGGGGCAGCAAATGATAAATTGAAGGTGGGGGTGGGGAGATAACATTATGATGAATTAAGGTGAGGGAGAGCAAATGATGAATTGAGGGTGAATTAAAGCAAATAATGATTAATTGGGGCGGGGGAGAACAAATGATGATGAATTGAAGGTGGGGGAGAGCAAATGATGAATTGAGGGGGGTCATGTTACTGTGCAGGGTAGCCCTATGTCACTTTTTTCTTCATCTAACATAGTGTAGAAGTTGGGGGGAAATGTGGGGAATGTGCTCTGGAAGCGGTGCTCTATATCAGGGGTCCCCAACTCCAGTCCTCAAGGCCCACCAACAGGTCATGTTTTCAGGATTTCCTTTGCATTGCACAGGTGATGCAATTATTACCTGGGCAAGACTAAGGAAATCCTGAAAACATGACATGTTGGTGGGCCTTGAGGACTGGAGTTGGGGACCCCTGCTCTATATAACTGGTGATCCTTTTATTACCTGTACACTGACTATATACAGAGCCACTGTGCATAATGTCACAAGTAATAACTGTATTACCGATACACTACAGTATATACAGAGCTCCTGTGTACAATGTCACTGATGATTCTTGTTGCGGAAGTGAAGTGCCCCAAAATGCATATATATATATATATATATATATATATATATATATATATATACACTAGATGGTGGTCCGATTCTAACGTATCGGGTATTCTAGAATATGTAGGTAGTATATAGCACAGGCTACGTACTATATTGCACAGTGACGTAGTACATAACACAATCGACGTAGTATATAACATAGCTACGTAGTATATAGCAGAGCTACGTAGTATATAACACAGCCACGTAGTATATAACATAGCCACGTAGTGTACTGCACAGGTATGTAGTATATTGGTCAGCCACGTAGTATATAGCAGAGCCACGTAGTATATAATATAGCCACGTAGTATATTGCAGAGCCACGTAGTATATTGCACAGGCACGTAGTATATTGCACAGCCACGTAGTATATAACACAGTCACATAGTGTATTGCACAGCATAACAGAGCCCACGCAGTATGTAACACAGCCCACGTAGTATATAGCAATGTGGGCACTATATGCGTGGTTAAAAAAGACTTAAAATAAAAAATAAACATATACTCACCTTCCGAAGGCCCCTTGAAGTCCTGGCGCCTGTGTGCGGTGCACATGGCAGCTTCCGGTCACATGGTTGGTGTGAGCGCAGGGCCTGTGATGATGTCGCGGTCACATGACCGTGAAGTCATGGCAGATCCTTCTCGTCTGGCATCCTTAGCACCGGAATCTGCCACTTGCACTGCCAAGGACAGCGTGCCACGTCGGAGGGTGAGAATAACCTTTTTTTTTTAATTATTATTATTTGTCACATTAGATCTTTTTACTGTTAATGCTGCATCAATAGTAAAAAGTTGGTCACACAGGGTTAATAGCTGCGTAACGGAGTGCGTTACACCGCGGTCCGTTAAGCTGGCATTAACCCTGTGTGAGCGCTCAGCGCTGACTGCAGGGCAGTAAAGCAGTGGCCATTTCTCTGCCAGACTATGGCCGTCGCTGATTGGTCGTGACAATGGTCGTGGGCATTTTGCCACGACCAATCAGCGACTTGGATTTCCATGACAGACAGAGGCCGCGACCAATTATATAGTAGATAGATATCTATCTATCTATCTATTTATATATATATATATATATATATATATATATATAAAGCTGAATGTGTGTGTGTGTGTGTATGTGTATGTCCGGGATTGGCATCTGCACCGTCACAGCTACAGCCACAAAATTTTGCACAGTCACACGTCTGGACCCCGGGAGCGTCATAGGCTATGTTGTGAGGTGAAATTTTAACCCCACGCGTTCCAATTCACCAAACAATTTTGCCCCTAGCTACATAATGGGGAAAAAAGTGAAAGGAAAAGTGTTGGAAGCGTCGCAGCTACAGCAACAAAATTTTGCACAGTCACACGTCTGGACCCTGAGAGCGTCATAGGCTACGTTGTGAGGTGAAATTTTAACCCCGCGCTTTCCAATTCACCAATTTTGCCCCTATCTACATAATGGGGAAAAAAGTGAAAGGAAAAGTGTTGGAGGCGTCGCAGCTACAGAAACAAAATTTTGCACAGTCACACATCTGGACCCTGAGAGCGTCATAGGCTATGTTGTGAGGTGAAATTTTAACCCCGCGCTTTCCAATTTACCAAACCGTTTTTCCCCTATCTACATAATGGGGAAAAAGTGAAATGAAAAGTGTTGGAAGCGTCGCAGCTACAGCCACAAAATTTTGCACAGTCACACGTCTGGACCCTGAGAGCGTCATAGGCTATGTTGTGAGGTGAAATTTTAACTCCGCGCTTTCCAATTCACCAAACAATTTTGCCCCTATCTACATAATGGGGAAAAGTGAAAGGAAAAGTGTAGGAGGCAAATTGACAGCTGCCAGATGTGAACAAGGGGGACTTAAAGAATGAGAGCGATGGTGCCAAAGAGTATATACCGTTCAGTTGCTAAGGTGGGGCCCCGACATGAGATACTCACCACACATGAGGATATGAACACACACACAAAATGCGCCACACACTACCACGTGCTTGAACACATATACCACCCTCAGCACACATTTCACCACACATACACCAACCTCGCCACATAAAAGTCGAAACACAAAAGTCGCCGCTCAAAACTCACCACGCGCAAAACTCGCCACATGCAAAAACTAGGCTCACGCAAAACGCGCCACAAGTGCAAAACTCACCTCATGGAAAACTCGCCACACGCAAAACTTGCACATGCGGAAAAATTGCCACATGCACAAAATTTGCAACACATGCAAAAGTTGCCTCACACAAAACTTGCACATACTCAAAAGGCACCAGACATAAAACTCACCACGCGCAACACTCGCCATGCGCAAAACTTGCTGCACACAACTTGCTACCCTAACCTGTCACATGCAACTCGACACACAAAAAGTTGCTACACGCATGTTGCCACACAAAACTCATCTCACAAAAGTCGCTACATGCATGTCGCCACACACAACTCAACACACACAACTTGACAAACGAAACTCGCCCTAAAACAAACACAAGTCTGGTATTAGCCTTCAAAAATAAAAATCTGATTAATAAGCAGACAAACTACAAGAGCAACAAATGTACCATATAGGAAATACGGCAGCTGTCAGTCACATGACCTGTCTATTATGTGTATGTGTGAGCTAATATATACTGTAAGGGGGGAGGGCTTCCTGTTGGCTGGGGATCAGGCTGCCAATTTATCTTACAAATACTGAGGTAAAAATACTGAGCAAATAACGTGTGAACGAGGTCTAACACAGGAGATCACACAGGTATATACTATATACAGGGGAGATGACACACAGATATATACTATATACAGGAGAGATGACACACAGGTATATACTATATAGAGGAGGAGATGACATACAGGTACATACTATATACAGGAGGAGATGACATACAGGTATATACTATATACAGGAGGAGATGACATACAGGTATATACTATATACAGGGGAGAGGACACAGGTATATAATATATACAGGAGGAGATGACACACAGGTATATACTATATATAGAAGATGACATACAGGTATATACTATATACAGGAGGAGATGACACACACATATATACTATATACAGGGGAGATGACACAAAGGTATATACTATATACAGGAGGAGATGACATACAGGTATATACTATATATAGAAGGAGATGACATACAGGTATATACTATATATAGGAGGAGATGACATTCAGGTATATACTATATATAGGAGGAGATGACATACAGGTATATACTATATATAGGAGGAGATGACATACAGGTATATACTATATACAGGGGAGATGACAAACAGCAGGTATATACTATATACAGGGGAGATGACATACAGGTACAGTGGGGCAAAAAAGTATTTAGTCAGTCAGCAATAGTGCAAGTTCCACCACTTAAAAAGATGAGAGGCGTCTGTAATTTACATCATAGGTAGACCTCAACTATGGGAGACAAACTGAGAAAAAAAAATCCAGAAAATCACATTGTCTGTTTTTTTAACATTTTATTTGCATATTATGGTGGAAAATAAGTATTTGGTCAGAAACAAAATTTCATCTCAATACTTTGTAATATATCCTTTGTTGGCAATGACAGAGGTCAAACGTTTTCTGTAAGTCTTCACAAGGTTGCCACACACTGTTGTTGGTATGTTGGCCCATTCCTCCATGCAGATCTCCTCTAGAGCAGTGATGTTTTTGGCTTTTCGCTTGGCAATACTGACTTTCAACTCCCTCCAAAGGTTTTCTATAGGGTTGAGATCTGGAGACTGGCTAGGCCACTCCAGGACCTTGAAATGCTTCTTACGAAGCCACTCCTTCGTTGCCCTGGCGGTGTGCTTTGGATCATTGTCATGTTGAAAGACCCAGCCACGTTTCATCTTCAATGCCCTTGCTGATGGAAGGAGGTTTGCACTCAAAATTTCACGATACATGGCCCCATTCATTCTTTCATGTACCCGGATCAGTCGTCCTGGCCCCTTTGCAGAGAAACAGCCCCAAAGCATGATGTTTCCACCACCATGCTTTAAGGTAGGTATGGTGTTTGATGGATGCAACTCAGTATTCTTTTTCCTCCAAACACGACAAGTTGTGTTTCTACCAAACAGTTCCAGTTTGGTTTCATCAGACCATAGGACATTCTCCCAAAACTCCTCTGGATCATCCAAATGCTCTCTAGCAAACTTCAGACGGGCCCGGTCATGTACTGGCTTAAGCAGTGGGAAACGTCTGGCACTGCAGGATCTGAGTCCATGGTGGCGTAGTGTGTTACTTATGGTAGGCCTTGTTACATTGGTCCCAGCTCTCTGCAGTTCATTCACTAGGTCCCCCCGCGTGGTTCTGGGATTTTTGCTCACCGTTCTTGTGATCATTCTGACCCCACGGGGTGGGATTTTGCGTGGAGCCCCAGATCGAGGGAGATTATCAGTGGTCTTGCATGTCTTCCATTTTCTAATTATTGCTCCACACTGTTGATTTCTTCACTACAAGCTGGTTGGCTATTGCAGATTCAGTCTTCCCAGCCTGGTGCAGGGCTACAATTTTGTTTCTGGTGTCCTTTGACAGCTCTTTGGTCTTCACCATAGTGGAGTTTGGAGTCAGACTGTTTGAGGGTGTGCACAGGTGTCTTTTTATACTGATAACAAGTTTAAACAGGTGCCATTACTACAGGTAATGAGTGGAGGAAAGAGGAGACTCTTAAAGAAGAAGTTACAGGTCTGTGAGAGCCAGAAATCTTGATTGTTTGTTTCTGACCAAATACTTATTTTCCACCATAATATGCAAAAAAAATGATAAAAAAACAGACAATGTGATTTTCTGGATTTTTTTTTCTCAGTTTGTCTCCCATAGTTGAGGTCTACCTATGATGTAAATTACAGACGCCTCTCATCTTTTTAAGTGGTGGAACTTGGACTATTGCTGACTGACTAAATACTTTTTTGCTCCACTGTATATACTATATACAGGAGATGACATACAGGTGTATACTATATATAAGGGAGATGACAAACATGTATATACTGAGGTGAAAATGAGAGGTGTGAGGTGAAAATGAAAAGGTGTGAGTGCAAAATGAGAGGAGTGAGGGAAAATAGTGTAGTGATCGGAAAATGACAGATGTGAGGTCGAAATGACAAGTGTTAGGCAGGAATGAGAGGAGTGAGGGAGAAAATGAGAGGTGTGAGGGAGAAAATGAGAGATGTGAGGGGGAAAATTAAAGATGTGATTGGGAAAATGAGAGGCGTGATGGGAAAATAAGACAAGTGACGTGCTATAACTAACCACAGATATTTACTATGCCCAGGCAACGCCGGGCTCTTCAGCTAGTATATATATATATACAGCCCAGGCAAAATTGAGAGACCACTGTGTGGCACCCCTAGGGGTATTTGCCACAAAAATAGTTACTGACAGTAAGTACAAATACTAAAATAGCAAGACTGCACTACCACCTCCGGCCAGAAGGGGGAGCTCCAGAGACTCCCCTTGATCCATTCTGGTCTGAGAGAAGAAATGGCAGTTGGGCTAAGGAGCTGATAGTGAGAGGTCATACAGTTGAATCTCTAACAGCCCTGTGACTGTTACCAGGCCTAAATCACCGGCCTGAGGAGAAGAGGGATAGAGAAAAAGGACATTGTGAGAACCGGGTAGCATTAATCACTACCCAGAACAGGCGCAAAGACGGATACCGGATCCGTGGCTGTATTCATTATATATAATACAGCAACCGGAAAAACGTGAGGTGATATCAGCTTCACTAGGGTCGGATGCAGCCAAAGACACAGAGTTCAGCGGTACTCCCAGAGGGGGTAAACCGATAAAAGGACTCGGGTTGCCCGTCGAACCAGGACCCGGAGGGGACAGATTGGGCCGGCAGCCAGTTCACCTACAGCAGCAGGGCCACACAGAAATTGCGCACAATAAGAGGCGAAGACCCCGGCAGGGTCAAAGTAACTCAGAGTTCCCATACAGACTCCGGTGACAGGACTGGTTGTAAATCCTTTTATGTTAAAGTAAACTGGTTAAATGTTTCAGTGCCTCAGTCTTTCATTTGGACAATAGCCATCTATCCAGGATCGAGATCGTCACCGCTGGGAGAACCTGCTGCTGATCAAGTAAGTGCCTGTCCCCTCATGATACCCCTTACACTGTGCATTGCCTGAGGCCACAGCACCGGGTCAAGCCACCCGTGACATCCCCCTCAAGAGACAGACTCCATTGGTCCGGTGCTGGGTATCCTGGTCTCCTGGGCGTCACAATTGGCGTCACGAACAGGATCTAGCCAGCCCGTATACCGGGTATTGTGTGCCATGATTGGAGCCCAAAACTGTGAAAACTGGGATGAAAAATCTTGAAAATTGACTTTATTAAAGAAAAATCCATTCCCCATTGAAAACTATTGAAAGTGACTTTTCCCCATTGGTTATAATGGAGTAAAGATGGCCGCCATACCCTGAGGTAATCACCTCATAACCGTTAGGCACGAGACTGTTAATTGAGCTACGCCATCACCTGAGCCCCAGTCTAACTGAAAAACTTCAGAATCCGCCATTACAGAGCGCGGTGGGTGGGAGCAGCAGGGGGCGTGTCATTGTGGGCGGCACCAAGCTGAGCGCTCTGACATCAGAGCAAGGGGAAAATCGATCCTGCTGCACAGCGGAACGAATCTACACTATCCCGACGGAAGCGGAGGACCGGAAGGGTCCGGATTAACTAAGGGGGCACAGTATGTCGCAGCACGGAGACGCCGCAGCACTCGGCAACGCTAATGCAGCTGAAAGACAGAGTGTCAATAGAGAGTTCGGCAGCGCAGCGGTGCAAGGAGTGGCGCCCATCATGCCGGTGCTGATGCCATATACCCCGGGTGGCCCATGGCTTCCAATGTACGAAGGTGAGCCTAATACCCTTGACGATTTCAGAGAAAAGATGCTGGCCCATTTTGACATGTTCCCTGTGGGTGAAGTTCAGCGTGTTAGTCTCCTGATGATGCAGTTAAGTGGCCATGCTAAGCGAGAAGTCACAGCATGGGCAGCTGATCTAAAAGGCACTGTTGAACGCATATTTGCTGGATTAAAAGCTACATTTGAAACCACGGCCAGCAGCAAAGCTAAAATACGATTCTTTAGTTGCAAACAAAAAGCTAATGAGGGCGTGAGAGACTTTGCCTTAAACCTGCAGGAAGCCCTTAAATCACTTACACTGGCTGAACCCATTTTTAACACCGGAGCGGATAAACTGCTAAGAGATCAATTTATTGAGGGACTCTACACCCCTTCTCACCGGGGGCATGTGAGCATGCTTGTTTTTAAGAACCCTGAATTGACATTTGCCCAATTAAAGGAGAGCGCTATACGTCTCCAGCTGGCAGAGGCACCTCGGGATCAGGATCCTGCGCAACCCATGGCAGAGGCACCTCAACAACAGGGAGTGCCAGTGACATCAGCTATGTCTGGGGCCATTGCTAAGCCCCTGGGGCCCAGTACTAATGAGGCTCTTCAACAAAAGCTTGACTCTTTAGCTGATGTTGTTGCTTCAATGGCTAAAACCATGCAGGAGATGAGAGGACACAAGATGGAGTTGGCAAACTGTAGAGAGGATGTTCCATGGATGAGACCCCGGAGATACCCGACATGGAGAGGACGACCCCGCGACCGCTACCAACCGGATGGACAGCCCATTTGCCGCCGTTGCCAGCAGCCGGGCCACTTTGCACGAGATTGTGATTTAAACGGGAATCCCCTGGGAATGCGGGCCGCTTCGCAGGAATGAACTTTCAAGGCCCAACACCCTGGCACGACAGGTACATCGGAGGACGACCCATTATCCCTATCGTGCTGGACGGAATTCCCCTCAACGCTTTGCTGGACACAGGTTCCCAGATTTCATCTATACCGTATATCCTTTATAAGAGGTACTGGGCTGATGCAGATATTGATAAAGGGCCCTCTGATGTTGAACTAGATATATGGGCCAGTAATGGTAAGTTGGTACCGAAACTAGGATTCAGGGAGATGACCATAAAGATTGGTAAAGTAGAACTGAAGAAACAGGGTATAATTGTTGTTGATGTTGACCGGCGGAACTGTGAACCAACTGTATTGATAGGAATGAATGTGTTAGAGAACTGCTTTTCCGAAGTCATTTCTGTCTTACAGCAAATTGCTGAAACTGCCCAATCCTGCCAGCAGAGAGTTCTCCGGAGGGAAATAAAAGTATTGATGTTAAGGCAACAGGTAGAAGTTGCAGGTGGAGAAATCGGCAGTGTGAGGGTAAGTGATCCAACGTCTATTGTAATCCCACCAAAAACAGAAATGCTGGTATGGTGTAGAGCAGCCATTGGTACTAAGGGACGAGATTATCAAGCCTTAATAGAACCAGTGTACACCGACAGCAGGCCCACTATACTCACAGCACGAGGGATAGTCGAGGTACACCGGGGACGAGTGCCGGTACGACTTTTGAACTGTGGAGAGGAAGAGGTCACTTTGCCAAGGTATGCTACAATGGCAAAGCTATATACTGTTGACAACAATGCCATCACAACCATTGAGCCCTTAGAACCAACCTGTCAGGTGGAAGGCAATGGCTCAGATGGAGAAATGGAGGATTGGTGCCAACAGCTACACGTGGGCATAAATTCAACACCTACCCATCAAAAACAAGGGGTGTATAGGCTAGTGACGGAATATGAACAAGTCTTCAGTAAACACCCATTGGACTTCGGACGGATAGAAGGGGTAGAACACACAATCCCCACAGGTGACCATCCCCCAATAAAAGAAAGATATAGACCCATACCGCCCGCTCACTATCAATGTGCAAAAGATATGCTGAGGGAAATGAAACAGGCCGGGGTAATAAGAGACAGCTGTAACCCCTGGGCGGCCCCTCTAGTGATTGTCAAAAAAAAGGACGGAACCATGAGAATGTGCGTAGACTACCGGAAGATTAATAACATCACCCAAAAAGACGCCTACCCCTTGCCTAGGATAGAAGAGTCCTTAACTGCTTTGAAATCTGCTAATTATTTTTCCACCTTAGACTTAACAAGCGGGTATTGGCAAGTCTCTGTGGCTGAGAGAGATAAGGAAAAGACGGCATTCACCACACCAATGGGTCTATGTGAATTTAATCGCATGCCGTTCGGACTCTGCAACGCATCCGGTACCTTCCAGCGGCTGATGGAATGCTGCCTCGGACACAAGAACTTCGAGACCGTCCTCCTGTACCTAGATGATGTGATCGTCTACTCAAAGACTTACGAACAACACTTAATAGACCTGGCAGAAGTGTTCGAAGCCTTATCCAGGTATGGCATGAAAGTCAAGCCATCCAAATGTCACCTTCTCAAGCCAAAGGTACAGTACCTGGGACACATCGTGAGTTCGGAGGGAGTAGCACCAGATCCCGAGAAAATAAGCGCCATAAGGGATTGGCCAAGACCTACCAGCGCAAAAGAAGTGAGACAATTCCTGGGATTGGTGGGTTACTATCGCAGATTTATAAAAGGATTTACCAAGTTGGCAGCACCCTTGCAAGACACCTTGGTAGGGCAGACGAAGAAACCTTCAAACCGAAACCCTCCTTTTCAGTGGAACGACGAAAGGGAAGACTCCTTTGAACAACTAAAGAAGGCACTAACCGGAGAAGAGGTTCTGGCATACCCAGATTACCATAAACCTTTCATCCTCTACACCGATGCCAGTAATGTGGGACTAGGAGCGGTGCTGTCACAAAAGCAAGAAGGTCGGGAGAAAGTCATCGCCTTTGCAAGTAGAAAGCTCCGGCCTACTGAAAGAAATTCAGAAAATTACAGCTCCTTCAAATTGGAACTATTGGCAGTAGTTTGGGCTGTGACGGAGCGTTTCAAACACTATCTGGCCGCTGCAGAATTTATTGTCTATACTGACAACAATCCGTTGACCCACCTGGACACAGCCAAATTAGGTGCGTTAGAACAGCGATGGATAGCCCGGTTATCTAATTACAACTTCATAATCAAGTATCGAGCAGGTCGCAAGAATGGAAATGCCGATGCCCTATCCCGGATGCCACACTTGAGAGATGTAGAAGAGGAAACGGGGGAGCTTGAAGAAATTGAACTACCAGCCTTCCATCGTCCCAAGGCAAAACATCATCAGTCAAGTACCTATCAGAAACAACAAGAGGTGAATTTTAATCCGTTAGCACACCATAGATGGGCTGACACCCAAGACAGCAATCCGGCTGTGAAGTTGGTGAAGGAACTGTTGACTGAGCAAAGTGCATATCCCTATGAGGATGCCCCAGAAGAGACGCATCAACTCTGGAAAGAGAGAGGCAAAATGTTCCTGTATCAAGGGAAGCTCTGTAGAAGATACACCAATCCGAAAACACATGAATTGGTTTGGCAGATTATTGTGCCTAAACAAGATGTGAAGATGGTCCTCGAAGCTTACCATAATGGTGCTGGTCACTTCGGTTGGAAAAAGTTAGAAGTACTTCTAAGAGAAAGATTTTATTGGGTCGGGATGAGAAAATCAATCGAACAGTGGTGCAGAAATTGTGGCCCATGCAACCTCAGAAGAAACGATCAAAAGAACCAAAGAGCACCACTGCAGCCCATAATCACCAAACAACCACTTGAACTTGTAGCCATGGACCACGTGAAGTTGACACCAAGCCGGTCCGGCTATGTCTATGCCTTGACAATCGTGGACCATTATTCATGTTTCTTGGTAGTAGTACCCGTAAAAGATCTGACAGCAAAAACAGCAGCCAAAGCGTTCCAAACGTACTTTTGTAGACCCCATGGATATCCGGAACAGGTTCTCACCGACCAAGGTACAGCCTTTGAATCAGAGATCTTCAGAGAATTCTGTAATATGTATGGTTGCAAAAAGATCCGGACGACGGCCTATCATCCACAAACAAACGGCTTATGCGAGAAGATGAACCATATTGTAATAGACCTACTAAAGACTTTACCTGAGACAGAAAGGAATCAATGGCCAGAGAAATTGCCTGACTTGGTGGATCTGTATAATCATGTCCCGGTGAGCTCCACCAACTGCACCCCAGCTTACCTTATGCGTGCAAGACCCGGCCAATTACCAATCGATCTAGAAATGGGAATTCTGAAACCAGACGCAGAAGTTCAAGACTCCAATTGGGATATCATACGGCAAAAGCAGTATCGCCAAGTGCAAGAGAGTGTGGAAAGAAGCCTTCAGCAAACTAGAGAAAGACAAGAGCGAACTTTCAACCAGAATGCTCTAGCGACCCCATTAAGACCGGGTGACCAAGTGCTCAAGAGAAATCGTCGAACCAATAAACTGGACAATCAGTGGGAAGCCGTACCCTACACAGTTTTACCAACAAGAGTGGATAATCCTAAAATGTGTCTCATTAGCAAAAACGGAGGCTTAACATCTGTACTAGTGTCAAGAGACAATCTTAAATTATGTCCGGAAGCATTGAAAGAGCCAGACGTTGTCCAGCCAGAACCAGAAGTTATTCAACCCATACAGGTTCAACCAGTAAATGAAAAAGAAGAGGAAGTGTATCACACCTGTATAGGAGACTTTCCCAAAACCCTACTACCATACCATGGTGCAGTAGTGGTTCCCATGGTGGCCTTTTACCCAACACCGAACCCAATACCAGAAGTCCCAAGACAGGAAGAGGCTGACCCCGTACTACAGGAGGTTCCAGGCCAGGAAGAACAGATTTCTGGTCAGAGTAATCCCATTCACGGTGGACTTGCCAACTCCATAGTCGTGGAATTATCTTTAGCAGAGCGGGCAGATACTACATCCGCAGTAGACAGTAGTACACCACATGAAGAGACAAAGCTATTACGTAGATCACAGCGTAGTACCCAGGGTCAATTACCGGCCAGGTATGCAGATTACCAACTATAAAGCTCATAATGTGAATTGTATATATGTTATGCCGTATATAGTTAAACAGAAAATGTAGTATAGTCATTGCTATCAGTCTGCAACGTTTAAGCCCAGTGCCTACAGAGACTTGTCTGTATGAACTTATTGCATATTCTTGAACTTTTTATCAGCCCGGAGGCACTAAATCAAAGCTCCGGAAAGACTGCTTTTTGAACTTTGCTTTTTGCTCTTTTTGAACTTTCTTTAGACTTTATATTGATAACTCCGTTGGAAAAATGGAACTAAATTCCTGGACACTAAGTACAGTGCCGTTCCTAATACCTTCAAGGATAGAACTGTATTAATGGACGCTATTTGAAGTGACTTTTTACAGAACTCTATTTTTGTTTCCTTGAGTGGTTTTTGTAACTTTTCATTTTTAAAACTCTGTACATATTAATTGTTATTTCAAAATGTTATTGTCCCACAGTCCCGGAGTACTGTTCTTAACTAAGGGGGAATGTGGCACCCCTAGGGGTATTTGCCACAAAAATAGTTACTGACAGTAAGTACAAATACTAAAATAGCAAGACTGCACTACCACCTCCGGCCAGAAGGGGGAGCTCCAGAGACTCCCCTTGATCCATTCTGGTCTGAGAGAAGAAATGGCAGTTGGGCTAAGGAGCTGATAGTGAGAGGTCATACAGTTGAATCTCTAACAGCCCTGTGACTGTTACCAGGCCTAAATCACCGGCCTGAGGAGAAGAGGGATAGAGAAAAAGGACATTGTGAGAACCGGGTAGCATTAATCACTACCCAGAACAGGCGCAAAGACGGATACCGGATCCGTGGCTGTATTCATTATATATAATACAGCAACCGGAAAAACGTGAGGTGATATCAGCTTCACTAGGGTCGGATGCAGCAACAGACACAGAGTTCAGCGGTACTCCCAGAGGGGGTAAACCGATAAAAGGACTCGGGTTGCCCGTCGAACCAGGACCCGGAGGGGACAGATTGGGCCGGCAGCCAGTTCACATACAGCAGCAGGGCCACACAGAAATTGCGCACAATAAGAGGCGAAGACCCCGGCAGGGTCAAAGTAACTCAGAGTTCCCATACAGACTCCGGTGACAGGACTGGTTGTAAATCCTTTTATGTTAAAGTAAACTGGTTAAACGTTTCAGTGCCTCAGTCTTTCATTTGGACAATAGCCATCTATCCAGGATCGAGATCGTCACCGCTGGGAGAACCTGCTGCTGATCAAGTAAGTGCCTGTCCCCTCATGATACCCCTTACACTGTGCATTGCCTGAGGCCACAGCAAGCCACAGTCAAGCCACCCGTGACATCCCCCTCAAGAGACAGACTCCATTGGTCCGGTGCTGGGTATCCCGGTCTCCTGGGCGTCACAACTGCACAGCTTTATAAAAATCAGCTTCTCTACATGTCTGACAGTTATTTCATTCCAGTGTCAGGTGAATTCCAACCAGAGTACACCTCATTCTACTTAACCCCTTTACCCCCAAGGGTGGTTTGCACGTTAATGACCGGGCCAATTTTTATAATTCTGACCACTGTCCTTTTATGAGGTTATAACTCTGGAACGCTTCAACGGATCCCAGTGATTCTGAGATTCTTTTCTTGTAACATATTGTACTTCATGATAGTGGTAAAATTTCTTCGATATAACTTGTGTTTATTTGTGAAAAAAATGGAAATTTGGCGAAAATTTTGAAAATTTCGCAATTTTCCAACTTTGAATTTTTATTCTGTTAAACCAGAGAGTTAAGTGACACAATATAGTTAATAAATAACATTACCCACATGTCTACTTTACATCAGCACAATTTTGGAAACAAAATTTTTTTTTTCTAGGAAGTTACAAGGGTTAAAATTTGACCAGCAATTTCTCATTTTTACAACAAAATTTACAAAACCATTTTTTTTAGGGACCACCTCACATTTGAAGTCATTTTGAGGGGTCTATATGGCAGAAAATACCCAAAAGTGACACCATTCTAAAAACTGCACCCCTCAAGCTGCTCAAAACCACATTCAAGAAGTTTATTAACCCTTCAGGTGTTTCACAGCAGCAGAAGCAACATGGAAGGAAAAAATTAACATTTTACTTTTTAGTCACAAAAATGTTCTTTCAGCAATAATTTTTTTAATTTCCCAAGGGTAAAAAGAGAAAATGGACCTCAAGAGTTGTTGTCCAATTTCTCCTGAATACGCTGATACCCCACATGTGAGGGGGAACCACTTTTTGGGCGCATGGCAGGGCTTAGAAGGAAAGGAGTGCCGTTTGACATTTTCAAGCTAAAATTGGCTGGAATTGAGATCGGACGCCATGTCGTGTTTGGAGAGCCCCTGATGTGCCTAAACAGTGGAAACCCCCCACAAGTGACCCCATTTTGGAAACTAGACCCCCTAAGGAACTTATCTAGTTGTGTCGTGAGCACTTTTATCCCCCAAGTGCTTCACGAAAGTTTATAACGCCCGGGCGTGAAAATAAAAAATCCTATTTTTTCCACAAACATGATGGTTTAGTCCCCAATTTTTTATTTTCTCAAAGGAAAAAGGAGAAATTGGACCCCAAAAGTTGTTGTCCAATTTGTCCTGAGTACGCTGATACCCCATATGTGGGGGGGAACCACTGTTTGGGCGCATGGCAGGGCTCAGAAGGAAAGGAGCGCCGCTTGACATTTTCAAGCTAAAATTGGCTGGAATTGAGATCGGACGCCATTTGGCGTTTGGACAGCCCCTGATGTGCCTAAACAGTGGAAACCCCCCACAAGTGACCCCATTTTGGAAACTAGACCCCCTAAGGAACTTATCTAGTTGTGTCGTGAGCACTTTTATCCCCCAAGTGCTTCACGAAAGTTTATAACGCCCGGGCGTGAAAATAAAAAATCCTATTTTTTCCACAAACATGATGGTTTAGTCCCCAATTTTTTATTTTCTCAAAGGTAAAAGGAGAAATTGGACCCCAAAAGTTGTTGTCCAATTTGTCCTGAGTACGCTGATACCCCATATGTGGGGGGGAACCACTGTTTGGGCGCATGGCAGGGCTCAGAAGGAAAGGAGCGCCGCTTGATATTTTCAAGCTAAAATTGGCTGGAATTGAGATCGGACGCCATGTCGCATTTGGACAGCCCTTGATGTGCCTAAACAGTGGAAACCCCCCACAAGTGACCCCATTTTGGAAACTAGACCCCCTAAGGAACTTATCTAGTTGTGTCGTGAGCACTTTTATCCCCCAAGTGCTTCACGAAAGTTTATAACGCCCGGGCGTGAAAATAAAAAATCCTATTTTTTCCACAAACATGATGGTTTAGTCCCCAATTTTTTATTTTCTCAAAGGTAAAAGGAGAAATTGGACCCCAAAAGTTGTTGTCCAATTTGTCCTGAGTACGCTGATACCCCATATGTGGGGGGGAACCACTGTTTGGGCGCATGGCAGGGCTCAGAAGGAAAGGAGCACCGTTTGACATTTTCAAGCTAAAATTGTCTGGAATTGAGATCGCACGCCATGTCGCGTTTGGACAGCCCCTGATGTGCCTAAACAGTGGAAACCCCCCACAAGTGACCCCATTTTGGAAACTAGACCCCCTAAGGAACTTATCTAGGTGTGTAGTGAGCACTTTTATCCCCCAAGTGCTTCACGAAAGTTTATAACGCCCGGGCGTGAAAATAAAAAATCCTATTTTTTCCACAAACATGATGGTTTAGTCCCCAATTTTTTATTTTCTCAAAGGTAAAAGGAGAAATTGGACCCCAAAAGTTGTTGTCCAATTTGTCCTGAGTACGCTGATACCCCATATGTGGGGGGGAACCACTGTTTGGGCGCATGGCAGGGCTCAGAAGGAAAGGAGCGCCGCTTGATATTTTCAAGCTAAAATTGGCTGGAATTGAGATCGGACGCCATGTCGCATTTGGACAGCCCTTGATGTGCCTAAACAGTGGAAACCCCCCACAAGTGACCCCATTTTGGAAACTAGACCCCCTAAGGAACTTATCTAGTTGTGTCGTGAGCACTTTTATCCCCCAAGTGCTTCACGAAAGTTTATAACGCCCGGGCGTGAAAATAAAAAATCCTATTTTTTCCACAAACATGATGGTTTAGTCCCCAATTTTTTATTTTCTCAAAGGTAAAAGGAGAAATTGGACCCCAAAAGTTGTTGTCCAATTTGTCCTGAGTACGCTGATACCCCATATGTGGGGGGGGAACCACTGTTTGGGCGCATGGCAGGGCTCAGAAGGAAAGGAGCGCCGCTTGACATTTTCAAGCTAAAATTGGCTGGAATTGAGATCGGACGCCATGTCGCGTTTGGACAGCCCCTGATGTGCCTAAACAGTGGAAACCCCCCACAAGTGACCCCATTTTGGAAACTAGACCCCCTAAGGAACTTATCTAGTTGTGTCGTGAGCACTTTTATCCCCCAAGTGCTTCACGAAAGTTTATAACGCCCGGGCGTGAAAATAAAAAATCCTATTTTTTCCACAAACATGATGGTTTAGTCCCCAATTTTTTATTTTCTCAAAGGTAAAAGGAGAAATTGGACCCCAAAAGTTGTTGTCCAATTTGTCCTGAGTACGCTGATACCCCATATGTGGGGGGGAACCACTGTTTGGGCGCATGGCAGGGCTCAGAAGGAAAGGAGCACCGTTTGACATTTTCAAGCTAAAATTGTCTGGAATTGAGATCGCACGCCATGTCGCGTTTGGACAGCCCCTGATGTGCCTAAACAGTGGAAACCCCCCACAAGTGACCCCATTTTGGAAACTAGACCCCCTAAGGAACTTATCTAGGTGTGTAGTGAGCACTTTTATCCCCCAAGTGCTTCACGAAAGTTTATAACGCCCGGGCGTGAAAATAAAAAATCCTATTTTTTCCACAAACATGATGGTTTAGTCCCCAATTTTTTATTTTCTCAAAGGTAAAAGGAGAAATTGGACCCCAAAAGTTGTTGTCCAATTTGTCTTGAGTACGCTGATACCCCATATGTGGGGGGGAACCACTGTTTGGGCGCATGGCAGGGCTCAGAAGGAAAGGAGCGCCGTTTGACATTTTCAAGCTAAAATTGGCTGGAATTGAGATCGGACGCCATGTCGCGTTTGGACAGCCCCTGATGTGCCTAAACAGTGGAAACCCCCCACAAGTGACCCCATTTTGGAAACTAGACCCCCTAAGGAACTTATCTAGTTGTGTCGTGAGCACTTTTATCCCCCAAGTGCTTCACGAAAGTTTATAACGCCCGGGCGTGAAAATAAAAAATCCTATTTTTTCCACAAACATGATGGTTTAGTCCCCAATTTTTTATTTTCTCAAAGGTAAAAGGAGAAATTGGACCCCAAAAGTTGTTGTCCAATTTGTCCTGAGTACGCTGATACCCCATATGTGGGGGGGAACCACTGTTTGGGCGCATGGCAGGGCTCAGAAGGAAAGGAGCACCGTTTGACATTTTCAAGCTAAAATTGGCTGGAATTGAGATCGGACGCCATGTCGCGTTTGGACAGCCCCTGATGTGCCTAAACAGTGGAAACCCCCCACAAGTGACCCCATTTTGGAAACTAGACCCCCTAAGGAACTTATCTAGGTGTGTGGTGAGCCCTTTTATCCCCCAAGTGCTTCACTAAAGTCTATGATGCCCGGTGTGAAAATAAAAAATTCTATTTTTTCCCCCACAAAAATGATCTTTCAGCCCCCAATTTTTTATTTTCCCAAGGGTAACAGGAGAAATTGGACCCCAAAAGTTGTTGTTGAATTTGTCCTGAGTACGCTGGTACCCCATATATGGGAGAAAACTACTGTTTGGGCACACTTCGGGGCTCGGAAGGGAAGTAGTGACGTTTTGGAATGCAGACTTTGATGGAATTGTCTGCAGGCATCATGTGCCATTTGGTGAGCCCCTGATGTGCCTAAACAGTAGAAACTCCCCACAAGTGACCCCATTTTGGAAACTTGACCCCCTAAGGAACTTATCTAGGTGTGTCGTGAGAATTTTGAACCTCCAAGTGCTTCACTAAAGTCTATGATGCCCGGTGTGAAAATAAAAAATTTTATTTTTTCCCCCACAAAAATGATCTTTCAGCCCCCAATTTTTTATTTTCCCAAGGGTAACAGGAGAAATTGGACCCCAAAAGTTGTTGTCCAATTTGTTCTGAGTACGCTAGTACCCCATATGTGGGAAAAAACTGTTTGGGCACTTCGGGACTCAGAAGGGAAGCAGTGACGATTTGGAATGCAGACTTTGATGGACTAGTTCTGAGGGCGTCATGTTCCGTTTGCAGAGCCCCTGATGTGCCTAAACAGTAAAAAAAAACCACAAGTGACATCATTTTGGAACCTAGACCCCCAAGATCTTACTTAGATGTGCCCCCTCTTTGGAACTAATCTACTGGTTCCTGTTAAGTAAATTAGTAGTGCATGGAGGTGTGGTACAATTTGAAGCAGTCCTTCATACACAGGCCAGGTTTGTCGGGGCAGGTGTCGAATTGATAGATGGTGTCCTTGCGTACTCCTCTTTTGTAGCACACTCGGCACCTTTTTTGCGGCTTACTTTTTCTATCAGTTGGCGGGACCACCCCCGGAAAATGCTGACCTGGTATGATACGAGCACCCTCAGTTCCGGAAGTACTGGGGCCCGCTCCATCCCTCGTGCCAAATATCAGGGCCTTAACCACTACCTCCTGGAACTGAAGGTACGACGTATCAGTGTGTCGTGCACATCGTGACAGCAGGAAAGCGTTGAGCATTGCCATTTGTACGATGTACACGGACAGCTTTTTGTACCACACCTTGGCCTTCCTCAAAGCACTGTACGGTTGGAGGAGTTGATCGGAGAGATCAACGCCCCCCATGTTTTTGTTGTACCCCAGTACACAGTCCGGTTTGCAGACCTGTGTTGAGGTACCCCGTACACTGCTGAGGGCACTGCCATCACCGTGTATGGTGGTCAAGAGAAGGACATCCCTCTTGTCCTTGTACTTGACCACCAGCAGGTGGTCGCTACATTGGGCTTTGCTCTCACCTTTTCTGAGCATCTGCCCAAGTAGCGTCTTCGGGAGGCCTCTCTGAATTTTGCGGACAGTACCGCAGGCTGCGGTACCTCGCGCAGAGAGGGATTTGTAGAGTGGGATGCTGGTATAAAAGTTATCAGTATAGAGGTGATAACCTTTATCCAGCAGTGGGTGCACCAAATCCCACACAATTTTCCCACTCACTCCCAGGATGGAAGGACACTCAGGCGGTTCAATCCTGCTGTCCTTCCCTTCGTACACTCTAAAGCTGTAGGTGTACCCTGAGGTACTCTCACACAGCTTGTAGAGTTTGATTCCGTACCTGGCCCTTTTGTTTGGCAGGTATTGACGGAATCTGAGCCGCCCCTTAAAATGAACCAAGGACTCATCCACACAGATGTCCCTTTTGGGCACGTACACTTCAGCAAACTTTTTGCTGAAGTGTTCGATGACCGGCCGAACTTTGTACAGACGGTCAAAATTGGGGTCATCTCGTGCGGGACACCGTGCATTATCGTTGTAATGCAAAAACTTATGGATGGCCTCAAAACGCGTCCGAACCATGACCATTCGGAACACTGGAGTGTTATATAAAATATCTACACTCCAATATTGCCGAATATCTGGCTTCTTCACGATCCCCATATGGAGGACCAGGCCCCAAAACTGCATCATTTCAACTGCGTCCACAGGAGACCAGTTAGAAAATGATGAACGGGGGTTTTGCTCCAAAAATTGCCGAGCATACAAATTAGTTTGCTCTACCATGAGGTTAACGAAAGCCTCAGAGAAAAAGACTTTGAAAAAGTCTATTTCTGTGAGGCCGGTGGTGTCAAACTTGATTCCTGATTCTGCCACAAAATCAGGAATCAGTGGCTCGTAATTTTCGGGGGCGAGGTCCATATGGGGTCCGAAGAGGGTCGCGCTGGTTCATTTTCAGGAGTGGGCGCTGCCTAATCTTCTCTCCTGGGGCGTCTGCGTGGCGGTTCCGCAGGACCCAAGGAGGAAGATGAGGAGGAGGAGGAGGAAGAGGATGAAGAATCTGAAGAGTAAAGGAATGTGGGATCCTCTCCCTCGCTATCAGTGTCGGAGGCAAGGAAAGCATATGCCTCCTCCAATGAATAGCGCTGCTGGGACGAACGGGACATTTTTTGTGTGATTATGGTGCTTGGGTGTAATATTTATTGATAACTGTGTACGTGTGGGGGGGGATAGTGTTTGGTGCAAACTATTCTGAAAGGAAAAAGCTAAAGGGAAAAAAAATACCTGTAAAAGGAAAAGTCTAAAACAGCAGGCCCTAGCTCTGATAAGTGAACTGCGTCACTTATCAAAGTTCGGCGGCTGCTGGGTGTGTGAACGGGGATGTGTAAAAAAAAAAAAATGAAATGAAAGGCACGGGTTCAGATGCAGCGGCGGGGTGCGTGGATGGGGATGTGGGAAAAAAAAAAAAGAAATGAAAGGCACGGGTTCAGACGCAGCGGCGGGGTGCGTGGACGGGGATATGGGAAAAAAAAAAAAGAAATGAAAGGCACGGGTTCAGACGCAGCGGCGGGGTGCGTGGACGGGGATGTGGGGAAAAAAAAAAGAAATGAAAGGCACGGGTTCAGACGCAGCGGCGGAGTGCGTGGACGGGGATGTGGGAAAAAAAAAAAGAAATGAAAGGCACGGGTTCAGACGCAGCGGCGGAGTGCGTGGATGGGGATGTGGGAAAAAAAAAAAGAAATGAAAGGCACGGGTTCAGACGCAGCGGCGGGGTGCGTGGACGGGGATGTGGGAAAAAAAAAAAAGAAATGAAAGGCACGGGTTCAGACGCAGCGACGGAGTGCGTGGACGGGGATGTGGGAAAAAAAAAAAAGAAATGAAAGGCACGGGTTCAGACGCAGCGGCGGAGTGCGTGGACGGGGATGTGGGAAAAAAAAAAAGAAATGAAAGGCACGGGTTCAGACGCAGCGGCGGGGTGCGTGGACGGGGATGTGGGAAAAAAAAAAAGAAATGAAAGGCACGGGTTCAGACGCAGCGGCGGGGTGCGTGGATGGGGATGTGGGAAAAAAAAAAAAGAAATGAAAGGCACGGGTTCAGACGCAGCGGCGGGGTGCGTGGACGGGGATGTGGGAAAGAAAAGCGAGCACGAGTGTTGATCGGTGAACTGCGTCACCAATCAACGCTCGGCGGCTGCTATATTTGGGCACGGACGGACGCGGCGCAAAGTGGGGGTGGAAGGGGAAGGGGAAGGGGGGGAGGGGTAAGGGGGGGGTGAAGTAAGATCGGGCCGGGATCGGGGATGAACACTTACGGTTGTAGTCTCTCTTCTTTCTTCTGTCTTCTTTCTTCTGTCTTCTTTCTTTAGCAAGAATTGTGGTGTCACAGGCTACTGTGGCACCACAAGTCTCAGCACAGGAGGGGATCTGTCAGCGTGACCGCTCTTCAGGAATCCTCACCAAGTGTGAGGATTCCTGAAGAGCAGTCAGACAGGTCAGGGACAGGTGAGACAGGTCACAGAGCGGTCACACCGCTGCTGTGACCTGTCATTGGTGGGATCGAATGATCACATCGATCCCACCAATCAGAGGTGGCCCTGGTGACGCCGGTGTCGCTAGGCACCAGCCTATGATCGGAGCTCACAGCTCCGATCATAGGCAGGTCACCAGCAAGTGACCGGCAGGTGACCGGCAGGTCACCGGCAGGTCACCATCAGGGCACAGCGCGGGCACACCGCTGCTGTGCCCTGATTGGCAGAGCTGCAGGAGGTGGTGGGGGAGGTGGCAGGCAGATGAGGCTGGATTTCCAAGCAGGGCACAGCGCGGTAACACCGCCGCTGTGCCCTGCGATTGGCGCGATCGACGGCGATCGATGTGATCGTCGATCGCGCCGATCCGGCGGGACTGTTCCTGATTGGCGCGATCGACGATCACATCGATCGCGCCAATCACAGCTGCAGGATCCGGAGCCTTCCTCAGCTGCCCTGCGGCTCCGGATCAGGCACTTTCAGGCAGGGCACAGCGCGGTAACACCACCGCTATGCCCTGCGATTGGCGCGATCGATGTGATCGTCGATCGCGCCAATCCGGGGGTTTTGGCCGGTGCCTGGGTTGCCAGGCACCGGCCCCAGGATCGAGTACATCGGTACTCGATCCTAGCCTGGAACCTCACTGTTTCAGCCAAGCTGATTGGCTGAAACAATGAGAAAGGCTGTGATTGGCTGTTCAGAATTGAACAGCCAATCACAGCGATCGGGAGGCGGGGGAGGGGACGCCATACCCCAGGATGCCGAGGCCATCTTCCCTGAGGTAAGATGGCGTCGGAATTTTAATGTGATCACCGCGACTTAAGTCGCAGTGTCGCATTAAAGGGCATGACGTACTATCCCGTCCCTGGTCATGGGGGCCCACCCCACCTGGACGGGATAGTACGTCTGATGTCAGAAAGGGGTTAATGAGCTTCTGATTAGGTGATCACCTGAAACAAATCTTATTTAATGAAGGAAAATATAAAAAACACTGTTGTGGTGTTCACAATCGTCTTGCAATAGGACAAATGGATGGCAAAACAAGTGCTAGTAATATCCCAAAAGTAATAGGAATGAAAAAATAACTTTTAACCATGCCAAAGGAGTTGAAAAGAAAAGTCTTGAGTGAGGAAAGGAAGGGCTCAATTCTGGCTTTACTAGCAGAGGGATACAGTGAGCATCATGTTGCCTCCATCCTTAAAATTTCTAAGACGATAGTCCAATACAACAAGGTCAAGCAGCAGACATTGGGGAACAACAAAGCTACAACAAAGCTACAGACCAACAGAGGGTGAAAACTACTCTCCACTGACCGGGATGACTGTCATCTTATTTGAATGTCACTCAGCAACCGCAGGATGACATCAAGTGACCTACAAAAGGAATGGTAAATGGCAGCTGGGGTGAAGTGCACGGCAAGAACAGTTCGTAAAAGGCTCCTAGAGGCAGGACTCAAGTCACGTAAAGCTAGAAAAAAGTATTTCATCAATGAGAAGCAAAGGAGGCCAGGCGGAAGTTTGCCAAAGACCATAAGGATTGGACCATAGAGGACTGCAGTAAGGTAATCTGATCTAATTTTCAGCCTTGCCCAACACCTGGTCATCTAATGGTTAGATGGAGACCTGGAGAGGCGTACAAGGCACAGTGTCTTGCACCCACTGTGAAATTTGGTGGAGGATTGGTGATGATCTGGGGATGCTTCAGCAAGGCTGGAACTGGGCAGGTTAATCTTTGCAAAGGACGTATGAATCAAGACGCATACAGGGTTATCCTGGAAAAACAGTTGATTCCTTCTGCTCAGTCAATGTTCCCCAACTCTGAGGACTATTTTTTCCAGCAGGACAATGTGCCATGCCACACAGTTGGGACATCAATGTGGATGTCTGTCATGGCCAGCCCAATCTCCAGACCTGAACCCCATTGAAAACCTCTGGAATGTAATCAAGAGGAAGATGGATAGTCACAAGCCATCAAACAAAGATGAACTGCTTAAATTTTTGTACCAGGAGTGGCATAAGGTCACCCAAAAGCAGTGTGAAAGAATGGTGGAAAGCATGCCAAGACACATGAAAGCTGTGTTTTAAAATCATGGTTATTCCACAAAATATTGATTTCTGAACTCTTCTGAGTTAAAACATTAGTTTTGTTGTTTCTAAATGATTATGAACTTGTTTTCTTAGCATTATTTGAGGTCTGAAAGCAATGCATTTTTTTGTTATTTTGACCATTTCTCATTTTCTGAAAATATATACAAAATTTAGTGCTTGGAAATTCAAAGACATGTTATCAGTAGTTTGTAGAATAAAAGAATAATTTACATTTTACTCATAAATATACATATGAAGAGGAAAATCAGACAAACTGAAAATTTTGCAGTGGTCTCTTAATTTTTGCCAGAGCTGTATATTGCATATTAGCCCATGTATGCAAATATATACAGTGGGAAAAATAGGTATCTGATACACTGCCAAATTTGTAAGTTTTCCCACCTACAAAGAAAGGAGAGCTCTGTAATTTCTATCACCTGTACATTTCAACTGTGAGAGACAGAATCTAAAATTAAAAAACAGAAAATTACATACATTTTTAAATAAATACATTGCATGTTATTGCATGAAATAAGTATTTGATCATTTACCAACCTGGCTCTCACAGACCTGCTAGTTTTTCTTTAAGTAGTCCTCCTACTCTGCACTCATTACCTGTATTAATTGTAACTGTTTGAACTTGTTACCTGTCTGTCGACACACTCGATCAATCACACTGGAACCTCTCCACTATAGCCAAGACCAAAGAGCTGTATGAGAACACCAGTGACAAAATTGTAGACCTGCACAAGACTCGCATGCGCTACAATAGTCAAGAAGCTTGGTGAGAAGACAACTGTGGGCACAAATATTTGAAAATGGAAGAAACACAAGATGACTGTCAATCTTCCACAGCTTGGGGCTGCATGCAGAATTTCGCCTCGTGGGTTAAGGATGATTATGAGAAAGGTCAGAAATCAGCAGAGAACTACATGGGAGGACCCTATCAATGACCTGAAGAAAACTGTGACCACAGTCTCAAACATTAATGTTAGTAACACAATACTACGTCATGGATTAAAATCCTGCAGGGCCTGTAAGGTCCCCCTGCTCTACTACAGGACTACAGGAAATGTCTGATCTGTCTAATTGCAAACAAAGGTTTCTGTGCCAAATATTGAGATGTACTATAACAAATTGTATTGTGGTGCTGTGTTAGCCAGAAAAATTGACATGAATTCTTTTCTGCCCAATGATGACAAAAGTATTCTAGAAGTGATACCTTTATTGGCTAACCAGAAAATAATGTTTGCAAGCTTTCAGAGAACAGTGGCTCCTTCTTCAGGCTAGATTACAAATATACCAAATATTAAGTTCTGTTTTTCTATTGTATCAGATACTTATTTTATACAATAAAATGCTAATTAATTATGTAAAAATCACACTGTGATTTTCCAGATTTATTTTTTTATTTTTAAGATTCTGCCTCTCACAGTTGATGGTACCTACGATAAAAATTACAGACCTCTCTATTCTTTGTAGGTAGGAAAACTTGCAAAATCAGCAGTGTATCAAATACTTATTTTCCCCACTATACGACTACTTTGGAAATTCCCTTGCCTTGGCAGGTATTATGGTATTAAGGTACCGTCACATTAAGCGACGCTGCAGCGATATAGACAACGAGCCGATCGCTGCAGCGTCGCTGTTTAGGTCGCTAGAAGACGTCAAACACCGGCAACAGCTGAACGATGCAGGAGCGATCCAGTGACGTACTTATCGTTCTCACTGGTTGTTCGCTCCATAGAAAACCATTGCAGGCATCATTGCTTTTGCTGTCAAACATGACGAATCACGCCGACCTGACGACCAAATAAAGTTCCGGACTTCTAGCTGCGACCAGCGATGTCACAGCAGGATCCTGATCGCTGCTGGGTGTCAAACACAACGAGATAGCTATCCAGGACGCTGCAACGTCACGGATCGTTGTCGTTCTCGTTGGAAAGTTGCTCAGTGTGAAGGTACCTTTAGCTGTTCTGAGGAAAATGCTCATTCATCCTACAATAGTGCTAATGGGATACTAAAGCATTACAAAGAGGTCACTAAACTCAATTGTCACCTACA
Source organism: Ranitomeya imitator (assembly GCF_032444005.1). Taxonomy (NCBI): domain Eukaryota; kingdom Metazoa; phylum Chordata; class Amphibia; order Anura; family Dendrobatidae; genus Ranitomeya; species Ranitomeya imitator. Next base: position 556,065,567 of record NC_091282.1, on the reverse strand, counting down.
GTATGTAAGGCTGGTTTCACATTTGCGTTTTTTTTTTTTTGCGTTTTTGTGCAAAAAAACGCAAAAAAAGCATGCGTTTCTTCCCTATACTTAACATTAAAAACGCATGCGTTTTTTGCATGCGTTTTGACGCGTTTTGACAACGCATGCGGTTTTTCTCTGCATGCATTGTGTTGCAGAAATGCAACATGTAGTAATTTCTAGCGGCGTTTTTTTGCTGCAACAAAACGCATGCTTTTTTTGCGGCAAAAAAACATATCGATGTCTATGTAAACGCATGCGTTTTTAAGCACATGCGTTTGCATGCATTTTTAAACACATGCGTTTATATAGAAAAACACAAGAATACACACTGATAAGCCACCCCCCAACCCTAACCCTAGGGATCCTAACCCTAACCCTGAGGGTTAGGGTTAGGATCCCTAGGGTTCGGGTTAGGATCCCTAGGGTTAGGGCTAAGGTTAAGGTTAGGGTTTGTGTTAGGGTTAGAGTTAGAGTTTGGGTTAGAGTTTGGGTTAGGGTTTGTGTTAGGGTTAGAGTTTGGGTTAGGGTTAGAGTTTGGGTTTGGGTTAGGGTTAGGATCCCTAGGGTTAGGGTTAGGGCTAGGGTTAGGGTTTGTGTTAGGGTTAGAGTTTGGGTTAGGGTTAGAGTTTGGGTTAGGGTTAGGGTTTGTGTTAGGGTTAGGGTTAGAGTTTGGGTTAGGGTTTGTGTTAGGGTTAGAGTTTGGGTTAGGGTTAGAGTTTGGGTTAGGGTTAGAGTTTGGGTTAGGGTTAGTGTTAGGGTTAGAGTTTGGGTTAGGGTTAGAGTTTGGGTTAGGGTTAGAGTTTGGGTTAGGGTTAGAGTTTGGGTTAGGGTTTGTGTTAGGGTTAGGGTTAGAGTTTGGGTTAGGGTTAGAGTTTGGGTTAGGGTTAGAGTTTGGGTTAGAGTTTGGGTTAGGGTTAGAGTTTGGGTTAGGGTTAGAGTTTGGGTTAGAGTTTGGGTTAGGGTTAGAGTTTGGGTTAGGGTTAGAGTTTGGGTTAGGGTTAGGATCCCTAGGGTTACTAGGGATCCTAACCCTAATCCTAGGTATTTCTGTTTATAGTGGGTTTTCTAGTTGATTTTGATGATTGGCAGCTGTCACACACTTCTCATCATGCGTTTCAAATACTCAAACGCACAAAAAACTCATGTAAACACGTCAAAACACCGCGTTTATGTTAAAACATGCAAAAATGCATGCGCCTAAAAAACGTAGCGTTTAAACACGTTTAAACGTGTTTTTTCACCAAAAGCGTTTGCGTTTAAAACGCTGCGTTTTTAAACGCAAATGTGAAACCAGCCTAATTCACAAATTAAAGTGGTTCTCCAGGGAGCATCCCTCTGTTTTGGCTATTAAATTGAGCTCCTGACCCGGGGAACATCTTTCTTATATGGCAGATTGGATATATAACTAACAAATAAAGTTGGACTCTTTAACACTATAGCATGCAAACATGAAAAATATGAAATTGAAATTGCTTTACTGCTCTAGGAAAAAACAAAGATCAATTGGCATAAATTGGCCAATTCATGTATGCCCAGTAGCCACGACAAGGTGATCCTCTTTGCTGGGAACCTAATGCATTTCCTCTCCTGGGCTTATAGCCTACATTTATATGGGTAGGTAGGATCTTGCTGTGATTAAAACTGTCATAGGCTGATGGGTGGATTCTCAGTCAGAGAGCTTATGTATACAAATATCAAAGACTAAACATCACTTTCAGAAAGCAGGTGTGAACAGGTGCATACTAATAGTATCCATCTCCATATATAGCTAACATTTAATAATATATAAAACTAAAATTTAACTAATTATTTGTTAAAATAAGATTTGTTACCTAAGTTTTGTAAAAAGTATTATACCTCGAGTAAGATGAGTCCCAATGCAATATAGCCCAGGAACAAAAGATTGCCTCTTCCCCAACTGACAATCTTGTCCAAGCAACCATCAATAAAAATACGCTCCTCTGCCTGCCAACTCATGAGGTTCTGCGTCTCATATCCACACATTGTATTAATAACAATCTGGAAAAAAGAAATGTTAACAAGTAGTTACAACTAGAAAATGTGCATGAATGGATTGGGGACTTAAACATATGCAAATAGTGACATTTTATATCCGCTGTTCTACATTCATCATTATGATGGTAATGAAGAATTTTAAAGACAGCACCCTTACCTCTCAACCCGTAAGGTAGTTATCTGGGGCGACAGATTGTGAGGTCGTCCTGGGCCCCACGCTCAGAGCGGCTCATTCGGAGCTACCGCTGGTTTACATTGTAACGATGTGTGCAGCAAGCCAATACAGTTAAACTCTGCGGTGAAGCAGGGAAACATGATACCCCTGCAGTACTGTACCACGATCTGTATACCACAGGTTGATTTAACCCCTTTACCTCCAAGGAGGTTTACACGTTAATGACCAGGCCAATTTTTAAAATTCTGACCACTGTCGATTTATGTGGTAATAAGTCTGGAAAGCTTCATCGGTTTCCACTGATTCTGAGAATTTTTTTAGTGACATATTGTACTTCATGATTGTGGTAACATTTCTTTGCTATAACTTATTATTATTATTTATTATTATAGCGCCATTTATTCCATGGCGCTTTACATGTGAGGAGGGGCATACATAATAAAAACAAGTACAATAATTTTGAACAATACAAGTCACAGGTGGTACAAGAGGAAAGAGGACCCTGCCCACGAGGGCTCACAATCTACAAGGGATGGGTGAGGATACAGTAGGTGAGGATAGAGCTGGTCGTGCAGTGGTTTGGTCGATCGGTGGTTACTGCAGGTTGTAGGCTTGCTCGAAGAGGTAGGTCTTCAGGTTCTTTTTGAAGGTTTCGATGGTAGGTGAAAATCTGATATATTGTGGTAGAGAGTTCCAGAGTAGGGGTGATGCGCGAGAGAAATCTTGTATGCGATTGTGGGAAGAGGAGATAAGAGGGGAGTAGAGAAGAAGATCTTGTGAGGATCGGAGGTTGCGTGCAGGAAAGTACCAGGAGACGAGGTCACAGATGTATGGAAGAGACAGGTTGTGGATGGCCTTGTATGTCATGGTTAGGCTTTTGTACTAGAGTCTCTGGGTAATGGGGAGCCAGTGAAGGGAATGACAGAGGGGAAAGGCCGGGGAATAGCGGGGGGACAGGTGGATTAGTCGGGCAGCTGAGTTTAGAATAGATTGGAGAGGTGCGAGAGTGTTAGAGGGGAGGCCACAGAGCAGGAGGTTACAGTAGTCGAGGCGGGAGATGATTAAGGCATGGAATAGGGTTTTTGCAGATTCTTGGTTTAGGAATGTACGGATCCGTGAAAAATTTTTGAGTTGAAGGTGGCAGGAAGTGGAAAGGGCTTGGATATGTGGTTTGAAGGAGAGATCAGTGTCAAGGATTACCCCGAAGCAGCGAGCTTGTGGGACTGGGGAGAGACGGCAGCCATTTACTGTAATGGATAGTTTCGTTGGGGGGGTTGCGTGAGATAGGGGAAAGACAATGAATTCTGTTTTGTCCATGTTAAGTTTTAGAAATCTAGCGGAGAAGAAGGATGAAATAGCGGATAGACATTGAGGGATTCTGGTTAGTAGGGTGGTGATATCTGGTCCAGAGATGTAGATCTGTGTGTCATCAGCATAGAGATGATACTGAAGACCATGAGATTCTGTGAGCTGTTCCAGGCCAAAAGTGTAAATTGAGAAGAGCAGGGGCCCTAGAACTGAACGTTGCAGGACTCCGACAGATAAGGGGCGAGGTGAGGAGGTGGTGTGTGAATGGGAGACGCTGAATGTTCGGTCAGTTAGGTATGACGAGATAGAGGATAGGGCCCAGGCTGTGATGCCAAGGGATGAGAGGGTCTGTAGTAATAGGGAATGGTCCACTGTGTCAAAGGCAGAGGACAGGTCCAGGAGGAGGAGTGTCGCTTGCTCTTGGCGGTTAACATGTCATTGATGACCTTAGTTAGGGCAGTTTCAGTGGAGTGGAGTGACTGGAAGCCTGATTGTAAGCGGTCAAAGAGGGAGCAGGAAGATAGATGTGAGGACAGTTCAAGATGGACGTGTTGTTCCAGTAGTTTTGAGGCATAGGGGAGAAGTGATATAGGACGATAGCTAGATACAGAGGATGGGTCAAGAGAGGGCTTTTTGAGGACAGGTGTGATTGAGGCATGTTTAAAGCTTGAGGGGAAAACGCCAGTTGTCAGTGATAGGTTGAAGAGATGGGTTAGAGTTGGGAGGAAGACTGTGGCGAGGTTTGGGATGAAGTGGGAAGGGATCAGGTCAAGTACACAGGTGGTGAGATGTGATCTTGAGAGTAGAGTGGAGAGTCGATCTGCAATGGTGGAGAAGTTGGTTTTGGAGGTGGAAGGGCTCTGGGGGTTGTCGACTAAATCTGTCTCTGATGTTCTCAATCTTCTGCTTGAAAAATGAGGCAAAGTCTTCAGCTGAGATGAGTGGGGAGGGAGGAGGTGCTGGGGAACGGAGGAGAGAGTTGAAGGTGTTGAATAACTGTTTAGGGTTGTGAGACAGGGAGGATATGAGAGATGAGAAGTAGGTTTGTTTAGCTGTGGCGAGTGTGGTCTTGAAAGTAGTGAGGGACTGTTTGAATGCGATGAAGTGCTCGTTGGAGTGGTATCTTTTCCATCTCCGCTCAGCAGCCCTGGAAGCTCGCCTTAGTTCTTTGGTCAGGCTGGTGTGTCAGGGCTGTCTGTTGATTTTGCGAGCTTTGGTATATGTGAGAGGGGCAAGAGGTTCCAAAGCTGCAGCTATTGTGGTGTTATATAGAGTGGCAGCGTCATCCGCATTGTGTAGGGAACTTATGTCTGTGAGAGGGAGGAGGGATTCAGAGAGTGAGTGTAGATCAAGGTGTTTAAGATTTCTGCGAGGGTGTGCAAGATTGTGGGGTGGGGATTGTAGACATGGAGTGGAGAGGGAACAGACTGTGAGTAGATTGTGGTCAGAAAGAGGAAAAGGTGAGTTAGAGAGGTTAGATAGGGAGCAGAGGTGGGTGAAGATGAGGTCTAGTGTGTGACCATATTTGTGAGTGGCTGCAGAAGACCATTGAGTGAGGCCAAAGGAGGAAGTGAGAGATAGAAGTTTAGTGGCAGCTGAGAGGGAAGTGTCAATGGGGATGTTGAAGTCATCCATGATGATAGTGAGGATGTCCGCAGAAAGGAAATGAAGTAGCCAGGTGGTGAAGTG